>NW_027514437.1:900000-1089246 GCF_048772815.1 Callospermophilus lateralis | reverse complement strand
AGTGATCAATTAAGCCTCCCATTAATACTGCTCTGTTTCTCCAATTTGAGGCCTACTGACTTTCAGGTATAGATTCTTTATGTGATTTGAAGTCATGCAAAAACCCAAGCACCTCTGCAGGGCTTTGAAGAACTCGTTTGACCCAAAGAATACCTATTCTCACTTGATGGAGGTCAGGAACCTAACAGAGTAAGGCGAGAGACTTCATCCACAATGACTGATCTTTTGGCAATTATGGTTTTGGATGCAGACATGGGATCATTCTTTAGATCCATCAGGTGCTGAGAATCAAAGTCACAGCCACATACAAGGCGAAGAGGCTAAATCAGACACATCCCTTTCCAAAGCAATTAAGCAAAGAGCCACAGGTGATGCCCTTTCATTTCCATTTGAAAACTGTATTCTTCAGGCTTCACAAAGGGGTGGCCTGAATCAAAGTCCTTCCTGACATTCTGGGCAACAAAATAATAGGTAAGCAAAAGGCCCAAAGCAGGGTATATCCACTGAGACTTTCCTGGTCACACTGATATCTGAGTTTTTTGAGATGCTGGCCATTCCCTTCAGCTATCCTGTACATGGCCATGTCAAAGACCTTGGAGGTGGTACATATCTTGGACACAAAACCATGAGCCAATTCTGGAGAGTGGCCAGAATTCAGGAAGAAAACAGCGAGTTAAGAAGGTAGTAGGTATTGCCCATCCATAAGGCAAGCTGCACTCCATTCATAAATTGGGCAGGATGAATACTGGGAAGCTTTCTACTAGACAGGACACATCCATTATTGCATTCTCTTTTCTCATGTCTACAACAGTGGACACAGTGGGATACACAGACATAGAAACACTCATCTTGTCAAACGACTTACTAGAAACAGTTCACTTCAAACCAAACAAACCACCTTTCCTACCTATTATCAGAACATGAGACAAAACCACAAACCCACACTCACAAAGGCACCTCCTTCCTTCAAGTATGTGTGTGTCTCTCCAAAGTTTACTCTGAGTGGTGGGCCATACTATGTTCCCCCGAAATGGCCTGTCCTTTCTCAGATCTGGTTTCCTTGGCCAACTCTGTGAAGTTCTCAGGAAAAAGTGATGAGCCACTACCTACTTTCTCAGGAAAAGTCCCTCTTCAGAGCTCTCCTGGCATTTGGCCATACTCAACTCAGTTGGTACCGAGAAAGACTGACTCTGTCCTTGGAAAATCCAAACAACTGAGCCCACTGGGACTGGGACTGGGATTGCCTCTCGGTGTCTGGCTTCTTGGATAGCATTTTCAGAGAGTTCCATCACCAAGTAAATGAGGTATGTCACATTCTTTGGAACTGAATGAGGCCACTGCCTTGGCAACCCCTTTGTCCTAACAGTTGCTTCCAAGGGTCCCATGAGATGGAAGCTGCCCCTACTTCCTGTGACACTTTCACAAGTTAGAATGGTATATCATCCATAGGCACCCGGGAACAGTTCTCCACACAGGCCTGGTTTGGTCCATCTTCTCTACAATTGGGAGAGAGAGGCTGATTCAGACTCATCCCTTCATCCTGACCAGGTTGTTTGCCATGGAAGATGACTTTTGCTCTCTCAGGTCCTTCATACCTCCCTACAACTTCTCCAGGTATCATTTCTGCATTCACCTTTGAGGTTTTCAGCAGGTGGAAGGTCCCCTACTTTCCTGTATTTTAAGAACAACTCTGTCCCTGCTCTTCTGTAAATTGAGATTGAGGGAACAGTGTATGTTTAGGATTAATAACAGGTTCGATTTGGGTTAGGAATCATTCTGTGTGATGAATAATGGTATTGGGAACCTGCGATATTTACAAAAACATAGAGGTGAAATATAAGTATGGAAACAGAAATCTACGTATGATTTTAAGCCCAGAATGGCATTGAGCCCTTGGTTGGGATACTTAGCTTTGAATTATGTTCTGTAACCATGTCTCAGATAATTCGATATACAATGTCACAGGACCTTGTACCTGGGTAGATTGAATTTAGAAGAGAACATCTAGTCAAAAAGCGATAGTAGGTAGGATTAGGAAGATAGTCGGTAGGTTTAGGAAGAAGAGTGAGTATAGGATTTGGACCAAAAGTTCTTTAGCAATAGGGTTTCGGTTAGAGAGTGAATGAAAATGTCAGCATATGTGAAGAGTCAGTCACAATGATGAACTGGGGAAAATATGTAGGAAATCAGGCATCAATAGAGACAATATGAAATCAGGCAAAGTATAAAGTGAGTGATAGGATTAGACATTTTCAAGAGGGTTGAGTTTGAATATATAAGCATTGGAAGAAACAAATATGATGTCACCAATAGGATTGACATTTGAGAGCATTAGGCAACCTGGACATGGATTTTTTTAGTTATCCATGTTCACTTTTCTTTTACGCTTTGGTACAATCATAATTGTGACCATTACATTTTTTGTTCAGAATTTTACTGTGATAAAATGTATATGTGGATCAGGTGACATGAGTATTTCTTCCACCATTTCTGGGAGCAATATTTTGAAGACATATACAGTAGTGTTAGGGGTACAAAGAGGTGTACCCTGTGTCTATGAATATAGAGATAATGCATGAGTAGACCATCCTGTGAATAAATAATATAACTGGTTCCACTTTAAATAATGGAATTGACATCTGAAACTATACAGCAAATCTTATGTTGATATACAATCATTTATTCCAACCAGTTATACATCTAATGGAAATATTAGGATTATGGTTTATCATGAAGGGTGTTTGAGTTTTGCTTCATAAGTGATTATAAAAAATAAAAATATTGTGATTGGAAAAAAGTCTTATGAAAAGACCATTCAAGAAACATGGAGGAATACATGTGTTCTGAAGCAGGAAGTGATTGATCATGAAAAAAATGCCTATATGTTTTCTAACTTTTGGATGAAATATATATCCTATTATGTGCATAAACTGAAGAAATAGTAATGTACCAGTGTTGAATAAAAATGAACCGCAAAATACACATCATGTCCCCTAAGAATCTACTTGCATTGATGTTAACTGGGACAGTAACTGTAGAAATATTAGAGTTTGTATGCGCCATTCACTGAAGTTAGTTTCAGTACTAGGAAACAAATATGTATTTCAGGTGGATGATTATTTCTGAGAATGATCTTGTGGAAAGTTTGTTATAAATCCACATATATGAATATGAATGAATTTAGTGAGTGTATAATAAGACACATATATTTCATATATACACACTCACACGCACAGACATTAAAAAGTAACAATATAGGAGATCCAACATGGCGGCGGGCATGGAGAAATCAAGTCTCTGACCTCTTATGCACGGGCATAGGAAGTCGTAAACTGTCTAAATGCTATTTGCTCAGAATCACTAGGCAATGCTGACCTGACGTCGATCTGGGGCGAACAGTCTGGGACCTTCAGAACACACACAGAGCCCGGATCAGCTGCATACAAGCTCAGATTTGCCTGCTTCTCGTGAGTCAGAACTAACGTTCCCGCTGAAATAACTGGTCGGCCCTTCTGAATTTACAGAGTTAAAAGCAAACTGAGCCTTCATAGGCAGTGGCCACTGGATTGAAATGGGGCTTGGGAGAGACAGTTAGGACCAACCGTTGCATTGGTCACCTGGCAAAAGGAATGAACGGTCACCATTTGCATGGGATAACACCATGGCAGAGAACTGACGTCATGGGCAGAGGAGATAACTTTATTGAAATCAGCACGACAGGTGTGTAATCCCCTATCCATCTCTCTCCACACAGCTGGGAAACCTTAAGGGCCCCTCACAGCTCTCCCTTAAGGGACCCTCCCAGCTCTCCCATGAGCAAGATAGCCAGACCAAGGGAATCAGGTGTGGCGCGGGACTCGCGGTGTGGAATTCCCAGCTACCGCTCCCACCAGTGCTGACAACCAGCACCAGCTAATGGGGGCATGGCTACCAGAGGGTAAGCAAATTTGCTGGGGGCTGTCAGCCCAAAGCTCTACAAATTTAGGGTCTGAGGAGGGCAAACAGGGAGAGTGTGCCAGGGGTTCATGAAAACAGGGCTACCAGGAGCAGAGACCTGACATGTAGCCAGTATTTTGGTGAGTGTCACAGTTGAGTGGAGCCTGGCTTGAGGAAACACAAGAGAAGGCCCTAGGTACTCAGGATTAGAGACCCACCCAATCTGGAAGGAAGAGCTGCTGCACAGTGATTGGTTCCCACCTATTGAGAGGAGACGCTTGGCCCAGTGAGTACAGCTCCACCTACTGAAAGAAAAGTTAATTGAAGTCTATGACTTCATGTATTTTTATTATTTTTTTATTTTTAGTTTTTTTTTCTTTTTCTTTCATTTTCATTTTTTGTTGTTGTTCTTCAACTTATTTTAATGTTTTTATTTTTTTAATTTTATTATTATTATTATTATTTTAAATTTTAATTTTCATTTTTTAAATTATCATTATTATTTTAAAAAATTATTTTTTCTTTATTTTCTATTTTTTTCTTTTGTCTTTTTATTTCTTTTCAATTTTCTTATTCCCTCTTCCTTGAATTCTACCTACCTATACTCATTCTCTTTAGTGACTTCTTCCCATCCCTTCTGATATCTTCCCTCCCAAGCTTCAAATAAATTTATAAGAGTAAGCAGTACCTCAGCACTCAAACAGAACAAGAAGTAACATGAGCAGCATAAAAAGGCAAGAAAGAAAAGGAGTACAAACAATGAAGGACAACCTAAATTTTCAGGAGGACCTAGAATCATCAGAAAAATGGTCATATAAAGAACTCAAGGAATACCTTAGAGAGATGGAATGGAACCTTAAAGAGGATACGAGACAGCAAATCCATACAGTGAAAGAACACATTGAAAATGAATTACATAAACAGATAAAAGAAGAAGTTAAGCATCTTTATCAGGGATAGAGATTATAAAAAAATCAAACAATAATTCCAGAAATGAAGGAAACGATAAACCAAATTAAAAACTCAATTGAGAGTATCACTAAGAGAATGTAGCAAGTAGAATACAGAATGTCACATAATGAAGACAAAATATATCATCTTGAAAAGAGTCTAGCCAACACAGAAAGGCTGGTAAAAAATCACGAGAAAAACATCCAAGAGATATGGGATAACATAAAAAAAAACAACTGATGAGTCATCTGGATAGAGGAAGGTACAGAGATTCAAACCATGGGAATGAGTAACCTGTTGAATGAAATAATTACAGAAAATTTTCCAGAAATAAAAAACGAAACGGATATAAAAATTGTAGATGCTTACAGGACACAGAGCACACAAAATTACAGTAGACCAAAGCCAAGACACATTGTTATGAAGATATCTAATATACAGAACAAAGAGAAAATATTAAAAGCTTAAAGAGAAAAGTTGCAGATTATATTCAGGGGTAAACCAAAAATGTTAACAACGGATTTTTCATCACAGACACTGAAAGTGAGAAGATCCTGGAACAATGTATTTCAAACACTGAAAGACAATGGATGCCAACCAAGAATTCTGTATCCAGCATAATTAAGCTTCAGGTACAACAACAAAATAAAAATCTTTCATGATAAACAAAAGCTAAAAAAATTTTCAGTCAGAAAACCAGCATTGCAAAGTGTATTGAGCAAAACACTACATGAGGAAAAAATAAAAAACAACAACCAAAACCATCAGTGGGAAGTGTCACAGTAATGACAGAGGGCGCGGGAAAAGCTAATCATGGAGAAACAAACTAAAAAAAAAAAAAAAAAAAAAGATAAATATTCAAACATGGCTGGCAGTACAAACCATATATCAATAGTAACTCTAAACACTAATGGCTTAAACTCTCCAATAAAGCAACATAGGCTTGTAGCTTGGATTCAAAAAACAAATCCAACAGTATGTTGCCTCCAGCAGACACATCTCAATGGAAAAGACATACAAAGGCTGAAGGTGAAAGGTTGGGAAAAAATATACCATGCACACGGTTCTCATAAGCAAGCAGGGGTGGCCATCCTCATATCGAATAAAATCGACTTCAAGACTAATTTAATCAAAAGGGATAAGGAAGGACATTTTATACTGTTAAAAGGAACCATTCACAAACAAGACATAAAAATTATCAATATTTACGCACCCTTTAATGGTGCTGCGACGTTCATAAAAAAAATTCTCCTCAAGTTCAAGAATCAAATAGACCACAACACAATAATTATGGGTGACTTCAACACACCTCTCTCATAATTGGACAGATCCTCCAAACAAAAGTTGAATAAAGAAACTATAGAACTCAATATCACAATCAATAACCTAGACTTAACTGACATATATAGAATATATCAACCATCATCAAGTGGATATACTTTTTTCTCAGCAGCACATGGATCCTTCTCAAAAATAGACTATATATTATGCCATAGGGCAACCCTCAGTAAATATAAAGAGGTGGACTTAATACCATGAATTTTATCTGATCATAATGGAATGAAACTGTAAATCAATGAAAAAGAAGGAAGGAAAAATCCTACATCACATGGAAAATGAACAATATGCTACTGAATGATCAATGGGTTACAGAAGACATAAATGAGGAAATCAAAAAATTCTTAGAGATAAATGAAAATACAGACACAACATATCGAAATCTATGGGACACAATGAAAGCAGTTTTAACAGGGAAATTCATCACATGGACGTCATTCCTCAAAAAAAGGAAAGAACAACAAATAGATGAGCTAACACTTCATTTCAAAGCCCTAGAAAAGGAAGAGCAAAACAACAGCAAATGTAGCAGAAGGCAAGAAATAATTAAAATCAGAGCGGAAAACAACAAAATTGAAACAAAAGAAATTATTGAAGAAATTAACAAAAGTAAAGCTTGGTTCTTCGAAAAATAAATAAGATCGATAGACCCTTAGCATCCCTTTATGTTCAAAACATTAGAAAAACTAGGGATAACAGGAACTTACCTCGACATTGTAAAAGCTATCTATGTTAAGCCTCAGGCTAGCATCATTCTGAATGGAGAAAAATTGAAGCATTCCCTCTAATATCTGGAACAAGACAGGGATGTCCTCTACCACCACTTCTATTCAATATAGTTCTCAAAACACTGGCCAGAGCAATTAGACAGATGAAAGAAATTAAAGGCATAAAAATAGGAAAAGAATAACTTAAATTATCACTATTTGCAGCTGACATGATTCTATATATAGAAGACCCAAAGGGGTCTAAAAGAAAACTACTAGAACTAATAAATGATTTCAGCAATGTGGCAGGATATAAAATCAACATGCATAAATCAAAGGCATTTCTGTATATCAGCGACAAAACTTCTGAAACAGAAATGAGAAAAAAAAACACTCCATTCACAATATCCTCAAAAAATAAAAATAAAATCTTTGGGAATCAACCTAACAAAAGAGGTGAAAGATTTATACAATGCTTACTACAGAACCCTATAAAGAGAAGTAGAATAAGATCTTAGAAGATGGAAAAATATACACTATTCATGGATAGGGAGAACTAACATCATCAAAATGGTGATATTACCAAAAGCTCTCTATAGGTTTAACGCAATGCCAATCAAAATCCCAACGGCATTTCTTGTAGAAATAGAGAAAGCAATCATGAAATTCATATGGAAAAATAAAAGACCCAGAAAAGCAAAAGCAATTCTAACCAGGAAGTGTGAATAAGGCGGTATAGCGATACCAGATTTCAAACTAAATTTCAGAGCAATAGTAACAAAGACAGCATGGTACGGGTACCAAAACAGGCGGGTGGACCAATGGTACAGAATGTAGGACACAGAGATTAATCCACAATGCTACAACAATCTTATATTTGATAAAGGAGTTAAAAGCATGAAATGGAGGAAGGATAGCATCTTCGACAAATGGTGCTGGGAAAACTGGAAATCCATATGTAACAAAATGAAACTGAATCCCTTTCTCTCGCATGCACAAAAGTTAACTCAAAATGGATCAAGGACCTTGATATCAAATCAGAGACATGGCATCTGATAGAAGAAAAAGTTGGCTACGATCTACATACTGTGGGGTCGGGCTCCAAATTCCTCAATAGGACACCCATAGCACAAGAGTTAATAACTTGTATCAACACATGGGACTTACTCAAAGTAAAAAATTTTTTCTCAGCATAGAAACAATAAGAGAGGTAAATAGGGAGCCTACATCCTGGGAACAAATCTTACTCCTCACACTTCAAATAGAGCCCTAATATCCAGAGTATACAAAGAACTCAAAAAATTAAACAATAAGATAACAAATAACCCAATCAACAAATGGGCCAAGGACCTCAACAGACACTTCTCAGAGGAGGACATATAATCAATCAACAAATACATGAAAAAATGCTCACCATCTCCAGCAGTCAGAGAAAGGTGAATCAAAACAACCCTAAGATACCATCTCACTAGAGGAAGATTGGCAGCAATTATGAAGTCAAACAACAAGTGCTGGCGAGGATGTGGGGAAACAGATACACTTATACATTGCTGGAGGGACTGCAAATTGATGCAGCCAATTTGGAAAGCAGTATGGTGATTCCTTGGAAAGCGGGGAATGGAACCACCATTTAACCCAGCTATTCCCTTTCTCGGTCAATTCCCTAAAGACCTAAAAATAGCGTGCTACAGGGACACTGCTACATCAATGTTCATAGCAGCACAATTCACAATAGCAAGACGGTGGAACCAACCTAGATGCACTTCAATAGATGAATGGATAAAAAAAATGTGGCATTTATACACAATGGAGTATTACTCTGCATTTAAAAATGACAAAATCATGGAATTTGCAAGGAAATGGATGGCACTAGAGCAGATTATGCTAAGTTAAACTAGCCAATCCCAAAAAAACAAATGCCAAATGTCTTCTTTGATATAAAGAGAGTAACTAAGAACAGAGAAGGGATGAAGAGGATGAGAAGACGATTAACATCAAAACAAGAATGAGAGGTGGGAAGGAAAGGGAGAGAGAAGAGAAATTGCATGGAAATGGAAGGAGACCCTCAGGGTTATACAAAATCACATACAAGAGGAAGTGAGAAGAAAGGGAAAAATAATACAAGGGAGAGAAATTTATTACAGTAGAGAGGGTAGAGAGAGAAGTGTAGAGGAGAGGGCAGGGGAGGGGGATAGTAGAGGATAGGAAAGGCAGCAGAATACAACAGACACTAGTATGGCAATATGTGAATCAATGGATGTGTAAGTGATGTGATTCTGCAATCTGTATATGGGGTAAAAATGGGAGTTCATAACGCACTTGAATCAAAGTGAGAAATATGATATATCAAGAACTATGTAATGTTTTGAAAAAGCATAAATAAAAATTTAAAAAAAGGAAACTAACTTTGGTGAATGATGCACGTGAATCCTAATATTTCTACAGTAACTGATCCAGTTTAATATCAATGCAAGTAGATTCCTTTGGTACATGATGTGTATTTTGACGTTTATTTTTATTCAACACTGGTACATTACAATTTCATCAGTTTATGCACATTAAAGGATATATATTTCATCCACAATTTAGCAAATTTATAGGCATTTGTTTCATTTTCAATCACTTCCTGCTTCAGAACTCATGTCTTCCTCCATATTTCTTGACTGGTAATTTTATGAGACTTCTTTCCAAACACATTATTTTCAATTTCCATAATCATTTTGAAGCAAAACTCACACACACTTCATGATAAACAATAACCCTAAGATGACAATTAGATATATAACTGGTTGGAATGAATGATTGTATGTCAATATATGATTTCTTATATATATTCAGATATCAATTCAATCCATTATTTAAAGTGGAACCAGTTATATTATTTATTCAGAGTATGTTATATTCATGCATTATCTCTATATTCATAGACACAGGGTACACCACTTTGTACCCCCAATACTAATTTATATGTCTTCAAATATTGCTCACAGAAATGGTGAAAGAAATTCTCATGTCACATGATCTACATATATATTTTATCACAATAATTTTCTGGGCACAAAATGCAAAGGTCACACTTATGATTGTACCAAATCCTAAATGAAAATTGAACATGGATTACTAAAAACATCCATGTCCAGGTAGCCTAATGCTTTCAAATGTCATTTCTATTGGTGACTACATATTTGTTTCTTCCTAAGATTATGTATTCAATAACAATCCTGTTGAAAATGTCTAAACCTATCACTCACTTTATAATTGCCTGATTTTGTAATGTCTCTATTGATATTTTCTTTTCTATATTTTGCCCAGTTCATCATTGTGACTGATTCTTCGCATATGCTGACATTTACATTCACTCTATAAATGAAACCCTATTGCTAAAGAACATTTGATCCAAATTTTATACTGATTCTTTTTCCTAAACTTACGACTGTCTTCCTAATCCTACCGACTATCTCAATTTGAGTGGATGTTCTCTTCTACAATCAATCATTCAAGGTACAAGGTCCTATGCCTTTGATTATCAATTTATCTGAGACAAACGTGCAGAACACAATTAAAAGCTAAGAATCCCAATCAAGGGCCTAATGCCCTTCTGGGCTACAAATCTTACCTAGATTTCTGTTTTCATACTTATATTTCACTTCTAAAGTCTTATAAATATCGCAGGTTCCCAATACCATTATTCATCAAGCAGAATGATTCCTAACCCAAATCGAACATGTTTTTAACCCTAACCATACACTGTTCCCTCAATCTAACTTTACAGAAGAGCATGGACAGAGTTCGTCTTGCATTTCATCAATGTATGGGATCTTCCACCT
Source organism: Callospermophilus lateralis (assembly GCF_048772815.1). NCBI lineage: Eukaryota > Metazoa > Chordata > Mammalia > Rodentia > Sciuridae > Callospermophilus > Callospermophilus lateralis. The sequence goes on along the minus strand of NW_027514437.1, from coordinate 1,078,487 downwards.
TCTGAGAACCTCAAAGGTCCTTGCAGATTTGATCCTTGGAGAAGATGTAGGCAGCTATGAAGGACCTGAGAGACCAAAAGTCATCTTCTATGGCAAACAACCTGGTCAGGATGAAGGGGTGTGTCTGAGTAAGCCTCTCTCTTCTTAATGTCGAGAAGATGGACCAAACCAGGCCTATGTGGAGAGCTGTTCCCGCAAAATGGTGCAGCCAATTTGGAAAGCAGTATGGAGATTCTTGGGAAAGCTGGGAATGGAACCACAATTTGACCCAGCTATTGCCCTTTTCGGACTATTCCCTGAAGACCTTAAAAGAGTAAACCTCAGGGATACTGCTGTTGTTCATAGCAGTACAATTCACAATTGCTACACTGTGGACCCAACCCCGATGCCCTCTAATAGATGAATGGATAACAAAAATGTGGCATTTATACACCATGGAGTATTATGCAGCACTAAAATATGACAAAATCATGGAATTTTCAGGGAAATGGATGGTACTAGAGCAGATAATGCTTAGTGAAGCTAGCCAATCCCTAAAAAACAAATACCAAATGTCTTCTTGGATATAATGAGAGCAACTAAGAACAGAACAGGGAGGAAGAGCAGGAAGAAAAGATTAACATTAAACAGAGACATGAGGTGGGAAGGAAACGAAGAGAAAAGGGAAATTGCATGATAATGGAGGGAGACCCTCATTGTTACACAAAATTACATATAAGAGGTTGTGAGGGGAATGGGAAAATAAACAAGGAGAGAAAAGAATTACAGTATATGGGGTAGAGAGAGAAGATGGGAGGGGAAGGGAGGGGGGATAGTAGAGTATAGGAAATGTAGCAGAATTCAACAGTAACTAATAGGGCATTATGTAAAAATGTGAATGTGTAACCAATGTGATTCTGCAATCTATAATTGGGGTAAAAATGTGAGTTCATAACCCACTTGAATCAAATGTATGAAATATGCTATGTCAAGAGCTATGTAATGTTTTGAGCAACCAAAAAACCGAAAAAGAAAGTAGCATTATATATTCCAATCGAAATTCATCATGAAATATATAAAATCCACAGATGCAAAAATATTCATTTTACTGAACATGGATTCATGTATAATGTTATTCAACTAGGAAGCTCACCCATAGGTTGAATTTTCAGTTCCAACAGTGTTTAGGAGGAGTGATCTCTTCTCACAATTTTTATCTGCCAATTCAGCTACCTCACAAGTATGTACGTGTGATACCCAGTAGCACTCTATATGTGCATATAAAAATACATTTGCTGAATAGGCTACCGAGAAAGGGAGACAGGATTCCCATATATGTTAACTTTAAAAACACATGTTTAATTATTTCAACAAAAAATTGACTAGATTTATAACTCCTATACTATATAATGCAAAAGGCAATTCCAACTACACACCATGCCTCCTCTCAACGGCTTGTATTTCTATTCTGTTTGGGTTATTTTTTACCATCATATTAGGATTATTAGTAAGAGTCTGGTATGGTATGGGTTAGTGTCAGGAATTCAGTATTTCAAATGGAAAATTGGAAAATGAATTCAATGTGTATGTAAATATGTGCTACACAAAAATCTTCCCACTCACATCCAGAACAATGCCTTGACATTACCTTCACCCCAAGTTAGACACAATTAGAGTAGAAAAGTGTGAAAATCTGTGAATACATATCTGGAATGGAAAATGCTCGGGAGTTCACATACTTGGAGGTGGTAGAGGAGTTTCCAAAAGTAAGGGACAGTGTAAACACTCCACAAACATGGAGCTCTGAGAGCCTAAAAACTATTTGAAAAACTGCCTCTGAGTTTGGGCACTTGAAATATATGTTGTTGTCAGGAGATTTGGCTTCCTTTGTAGTGAGACCATCAAAGCTGGGTCTGCATCTATGTGACCTGAAGGACATGGTTTCTTATTTTCCAATGAACATGAGGCAGCAGTGCTAAATCCTCTCTTTGTAGTTAAACTGTGGTCACTGTGGGCTAAGTGTCTCCCTGTGTGGACTGTTAAGCCATTTGGTCATCCTCCACTTTTTGTGGTATTTTTGCTGCTGCACTGGGAGTTTGGTATTTGCTTCACAAAATGCAAGGAGCTAACTGGGACACAGTGCTGGAGGGAGTTCTGTCACGTGTGGTGGATGAGGGTCTGCAGGAGAATACACCAACAAGGCTTCTTTCCCACATAAATTGCACCAGTAACCATAGCAACCTGATTCTGAACATTTCCCAGAAAGCTTTCCATATAACAAGATGCCTTTACATATAAGGGTCTGCGGGCTGCACCATGTCAGTCACAAGCCATTTGGAAGCCAATGGCAAATCCACATGGCCCCACCATGATGTTTTATCACACACCTGCCCACCCCTGCTCTAGGCCCACTACTCGGCATGCCCCAAATTACTGGCATCTCTGTTCTACACCATTTTCATGAAACCCAGTCAAACAAGGCAATGTCAGGTATACTCATGATCCTCAACAGGAAATCCGAAGTTTCTCCAGTGCCACCTGGTCATGGGAATTTCCAAAATTTCATGGTATTTATCTAGCCATTTTTCAAGGATGAAGTTGGAGGCACTGTGGGTTTCAATTCATTCAGGAACCATTAAGTTTTGAGAAAGCTCATTTCAATGAAAGCTCTGGAGAACTCCCACAGGCAAGGCTTCCCAAAGAGTGACCAAAATGCCACATGAAGCCAGGCCAATTGAGATCTACAATGTGAGGTCCATGTGTGTTTTAACTCTCAACTATGGCTGCCAAGTCTTTCAAAATAAAATCATGTGATATGCTAGCTGAGATTCCCAGTGGTCTGTGGAAAGCCACCCTGGGCCTAGATCTCAGTGTCCAAGGGCGACTCTCATGAATGACCTTTTAAAATCCCAACACATTTCATGGAAATACTTCTCTGAGTTTAGTTCCAGAACTCAGTCTCTAAGGAGAATCACACCAGAGTTTGTTCCCAGGTGAACCCAGTCATCCATTCCAACCGCCACAAAAATAACCACAATTAAATCCAAAACACTCCCACATGGCCGTCATCTTCTTCCATATAGACACTCATCATTATGTCTTGCTGAAGGTTACTATGAGGGTCACAGCCCAAGAAAGTGTCCAAAATAAGCTCAATTGCCCCTCATTTGCTTAAAATCACAGTGGCCTGGGCACTTTTCCTGTGAATCAGGAGCGATGAAATATTCCTGCTGTTAAAGTGTTCCACTTCTCCAATTTGAGTCCTACGTGCTGTCAGGTATATATTCTTTTTTCTGATTTGGAGTCATGAGAAAACCGAAGCACCTATGGGCTAGCCTCTTCAGGGATTTGAAGAACTCATTTGACCCAAACGATTCCTATTCTCACTTGATGAAGGTCAGGAACCTAACACAAGAAGGCAAAAAAATTCATCCACAATGACTTCTCTTTTGGCCATTTTTGTTTTGGAAAAACATGGGATCTTTCTTTAGATTCATCAGGTGCTGAGAATCTAAGCCACAACCTCACACAAGGACAAGAGGCTGATTCAGACACATCCTATTCCAAAGCAATTAAGCAAAGAGCCACAGGTGATGCTCATTCTTTTCCATATGAAAACAGTTTTCATCAGGCTTCACAAATGTGTGGCCTGAGGCAATGACCTTCCTGAAATTTAGGTTAATAGAAACCTAAGTAAGCAAATGGCCCAAAGCAGGGTTTCTCCACTGAGAATTTACTGGTCACACTGATATCTGAGTTTTCTGAGATGCTCCCATTCCTTCAGCTATCCAGTACATGGCCATGTCACAGAGCCTTCTGGTGATACATGAGCCTATTCTGGAGAGTGGCCAGAATTCATGAAGAAAACAGGAACTTAGGGAGATAGTAGGTTTTGCCCATCCATAAGGCAAGCTGCAGTCCATTCATCAAATGGACAAGATGAATGCTGGGAAGCTTTCTACTAGAGACATCACATCCATTAATGCATTCTCTTTTCTAATGTCTGCAACCACGGATACAGTGGGATACACAGATATAGAAACACTCACCATGTCAAAAGACTTTCTAGAAACAGTCCACTCCAAACCAAACAAACCGCCTTTCCTACCTATTCTCAGAACATGAGAAAACACCACAAACTCACACCCACAACAGCAAAGGCACCTCCTTCCCCCAAGTAGGTCTGTGACGATCCGGAGTGTCTTCTGACTGGTGGACCATATAATGTTCCCCCGAAATGGCCTGTCCTGTCTCAGATTTGGTCTCCTTGGCCAACTCTGTGAAGTTGTCAGGTGCCAGCGGTGAGCCACTACCTGCTTTCTCAGGATAGGCCTCTCTTCAGAGCTCTGCTGGCATTTGTCCATCCTCACATCAGTAGGTACCAAGAAAGACTGACTCTGTCCTTGGGAAAAGCAAACAAGTTAGCCCACTGGCACTTGGACTGGGACTGGCTCTGGGTGCTTGGCTTCCTGGATCCCAAGTTCAGAGAATTCTATCACCAAGGAAGTGAGGTAAGGTCACTTCCTTCAGGAACTGAATGAGGTCACTGCTTTGGTAACCACTTTGTCCTAAGAGTTGCATCCAAGGTTCCCATGAGATGGCGGCTGCCCCTACATACTGTAACATATTCAGAAGTTAGAATTGTATATCAACCATAGGAACTTGGGAACTGCTATGCACACAGGCCTGGTTTGGTCTATCTTCTCTACAATAAAAAGAGAGAGGCTGATTCAGACACATCAATTCATCCTGAAAAGGTTGTTTGCCATGGAAGATGACTATTGCTCCCTCAGGTCCTACACAGCTGCCTACATCTCCAAGGATCATTTCTCCATGAATCTTTGAGGTTCTCATCAGGTGGAAGGTCACCTATATTCCTATATTGTAAGACCAACTCTCTCCCAGCTTTTCGGTATGTTATATTAAGGGTAGAGTTTATGGTTATGTGTAATAACAGCTTTGATTTGGGTTAGGAATCATTCTGCGGAATGAATAATGTTATTGGCAACCTGCGGTATTTACAAGAGTATATAGGTGACATCTAAGTATGAAATCAAAAATTTAGGTAAGATTTGAAACCCAGAAAGGCATTGGGCCCTTTAGTGGGATACTTAGCTTTGAATTATGTGCTGCACATTTGTCTCAGATAAATCAATATACAAAGGCATAGGACCTTGTACCTTGGATGATTGAATGTTGAAGAGAACATCCAGTCAAAAAGAGATAGTCAGTAGAATTAAGAACGTAGTCGATAGGCTTAGAAAGAAGAGTGATTATAGGATTTGGAACAAAAGTTCTTTAGCAATAGGGTTTTGGGTAGAGAGTGAATGTAAATGTGAGCACATGTGAAGAGTCAGTCAAAATGACGAACTGGGAATAACATGTAGGAAAGCAGATATCAATAGAGACATTAGGAAATCAAGCAAAGTATAAAGAGAGTGATAGGATTAGACATTTTCAACAGGCTTGAGGTTGAATATATAATCTTAAGAAGAAACAAATATGTAGTCATCAATTGGATTGACATTTGAGAGCATTAGGCAACCTGGACATGGATGTATTTAGTAATCCATGTTCACTTTCCATTTAGGCTTTGGTACAATCATAAGTGTGACCTTTGCTTTTTGTGTCCAGAATATGCTGTGATATAATGTATATGTGGATCAGGTGTCATGAGTATTTCTTCCACCATTTCTAGGAGCAATATTTTGAAGACGTATAAATTAGTATGGGGGTAGAAATAGGTGTACCTTGTATTTATGAATACAGAGTTAATGCATGAATAGACCATACTGTGAATAAATAGTATAACTGGATCCACTTTAAATAATTGATTGAAGTGATATCTGAAAATACATAAGAAATGTTATATTGATATAATATCATTCATTCCAACCAGTTATATATCTAATGTTCATCTTAGGGTTATGGTTTATCATGAAGGGTGTTTGAGTTTTGTTTCAAAAGTGATTATGGAAATCAAAAGTAATGTGTTTGGAAAGAAGTCTCATGAAAAGATCAATCAAGAAACAGAGAAATACATGAGTTCTGGAGAAGGAAGTGATTGAAAGTGAAACAAAGGCCTATAAATTTGCTAAATAGTGGATGAAATATATATCCTATGATGTGCATAAACTGAAGAAATAGTAATGTACCAGTGTTGAATAAAAATGAACGTCAAAAAACACATCATGTCCCATAGGAATCTAGTTGCATTGGTGTTAAACTAGGTCAGTTACTGCAGAAATATTAGAATTTGTATGCACCTTTCACTGAAGTTAGTTTTCAGTACTAGGAAACAAATATGTATTTCAGGTTGATGAATATTTCTGAGAATAATCTTGTAAAAAGTTGATTATTAATCCACATACATGAACATGAATGAATTTGGGGAGTGTATATAAGACTCATAAATTTCATATTTTGAAAAATCTGGAGAGTGTGTGTGTGTGTGTATATATATATATATATATGTATATATATATATATATATACACACAAACAAAGACAGACATTAAAAAGTAGCAATATATATGTCAATCGAAATTCACCATGAAATTTATATCATTCACAGATCCAAAAACATTCATTTTACTGAACATGGATTTATGTATAATGTTGTTCAACTAGGAAGCTCACCCATAGCTTGAATTTTCAGTTCCAAAAGCGTTTAGGAGGAGTGATTTCTTCTCACCATTTGTTTCTGCCAAGTCAGGCACCTCACAAAGATATACGCGTGTTATCAGGTAGGATTCTATATGTGCATATAAAAATACATGTGGTGAATAGGCTACAGAGAAAGCGAGAGAGGAATTCACATATTTATTAGCTTTAAAAACACATGGAGAACTATTTCAAATAAAAGTTGACTAGATTTATAACACCTACCCATTATCTTGCAAAAGGCAAGTCCAATATACACCATGCCTCCTCTGAACTGCTTGTATTTCAATTCTGTTTGGGTTATTTTTCTCCATCATATTAGTATTAGTAGTTAGAGTCTAGTAGGGTATGGGTTATTGTCAGGGATAAAGTATTTTGAATGGAAAATTGGAAAATGTATCCAATGTGTATGCAAATATGGGGTATTCAATAATCTTCCCACTCTCATCCAGAACAATGCCTTGACATTACCTTTGCCCCAAGGAAGACACAATTAGAGGAAAAGAGTTAGAAATTCTGTGAATACATTTATGGAATGGAAAATGTTCAGGAGTTCACAACCCTGGAGGTGGTAGAGGAGTTTCCAAAAGTAAGGAACAGGGGTGATCACCCAACCTGATCTTTCATTAATATTGGGAGCCATCTTGCCACAAAGCCATGGAAAGATAATTTTTGCTTTACTATAAATTACTGCAAATTCTGAACCTGATTGGAATGCCTGCCCATTCCTTGAACTCACCCATGCCTAGAGTTCTGACCATATCGCAGCCCTCTCTGAAACTTTAGTGACACCTCATAAATATTGGCCTTCCCTGGCCAGACAACGACCCTCTCTGAGGCTCTAATGGTCTTCATAATTTCTGATGCTGGGGCAGCGAAAAAAAATGTGAACTACAATTAGTGTGATGCTTGTCAAAGTTCTGTTTTCTGAAACTTCCTTTTTGTGTAACTTTTTGGGCTATAAAGCTGGGGTGTAGGAAAGGTGGGGACGCTGTCTTTTTTCCACCCTTTTGAGAAGGAGAGTCAGCCTGGCTGGTTGAACTAATAAGCTTGCCTTAATTTGATTTTAATTGGGGTCAGTGGTTTTTTCTTGCGTCCTGGTCTAACATTTTGGAGTTCCTCAGCGAGATGACCCAACCAGATCACAAGACCAGACTGCTGGAAATTATGAAGCTGGCCTTTCCTCCAGGACTCAGATCTGGAAAGCCAAGTTCCAAGGCCTTGGAGTGAGCCTTTGGTCCGGGGAGCACTGCACTGAACCATCACACTAAAACTATTAGCAAGCACCTGGTGGAGGAAGCCTCCATAGGTAAGTGGTGCCATTATAACATCTGATATCCGGTTAAGTGAGATGTCTTCTGATGACAGAGAGGTGGCCTGGGGAAGCTCACATATACTCCTGTCCTGGACAGTAACAAGAATTGTCCTGTCCTCTGTTCTGTTCTGTAGGGAATTTCTCTGAAAGAGTAGAAAGGTGCAGCCAGGCACGCAGGAGCTCCTACCTCGGAGCTTCAGCAAGACGTTGCATTGCTCCTCTGTTTTTCTGTATCTTCGCCAGGTTTGTGTTTCTTTGTGTTTTGTTCTGTGTTTTATATGTTTTTGTTTGTTTGTTTTTGTGCATCTTGTTGTGTGATTTCTGTGGTTAAAAACTTAAGGATATTGGATGTAAAAATGGATAATAAAGCAAGTAAGCCTGACACCCCTTTGGACTGTGCTCTAAGGAACTGTGATGAAGTTTACACCCCTTTGTTAAGCAGGATAAGAGAAGCCCCTAGCTGGCTGCGTGGAGCCCACCCACTGCACAGGGCAATGCCTGCTGGTGACCTAAAAACAGAGTATCTCCCAGGTTAACAATGGAAACTTTTTTAAAACACCTTGTCGCTCCAGATCAAGAGAGTCACAACATTTGGGCAGAGTTCCCTGTGTTTATGCTTTGTTAGCAAAGCAGTAAACTTCCCTTTTTATTTTTCTCAAACCCTGTCCTCATTATTAAATAGGTATTAATTCGCTTCAAGGTCAGGAACCAAACTTTAAGTTACAAATTTTGATAAACACCCCCCCAACGCCCAGGAACTTTTTGAAAGCTGACTACTGAAATGTTAGGAGATGGAGCGTGCTTGGGGTGGAACCAAACCAGAGGAGCTAATCCTGTAAGTAAAAGGAGGGACTGAGGGACTCCCAGCAGCTGCCAAAGCACTGTTGCTTGAGGGAATTCCCTCTTTACTTCCCTGCACTGTAAAAATTATGCCACCCCTGTCTTCTTAAAAAAACAGAAAAAGTAAAAGGGACACTAAATGCAGTAAAGTCACCATGGAAACACTTGATATTACATTTCAGGTTGCCACTCTGTGAAAACATCTGATCCTCTTGTGGGGACATCTATCGTGCCACTGGTGTAGGAGATTTTTCTCTTATCTGCTCTGTTTTTAAGGCTTCTGTCTGTCAGCCATTGTCTGGAGCTCCTTTCTGTCTGTCTTGTGTCTTTGTTTCTGGCCCTTTAAGACATGTGGAATAATGTGCTGATATTATAAATTGTTTCTTGGGAATGATCTTAGCTCAATGTGTGTTTTAATGATGATGTTTTATTGTAACAATCTGGTATCTGAATGGGTTTTTGAAGCATTGCTCAATCTTGCAGTTAAAAGTCGGGTTTAGGGAATTGTTTAGTTTATGATTTCAGATAATTCATGCCAGATAACTTAAATTCTTATGATGGAAAACTAAAGAACTCTACTTCCAAGTTGGCAAGTAACTTCCCAAACATTCAGTTTTGTTTTTCACTAATTTTGAATTGGGTAGACTGGGAAAATGTCACAGTGTGTACCAGTGCATTCATTTGGACAAGGATAGTAAATCATAGTAAGGTATCTGTTGACAAAACAAGATGTAAAGATATAAAATTTTGTGAATTTTATCTTAAAATTGTATCAAATTTCAACATCCGAATCTGAAAATTACGGTTAAAATGCCTTAGGCCTGAGGTGTCTGCTCAGAATAGCAGTTTTTTCCTCCTCCTTAAAGACCTCAGCCAGGACTTATGTTGAAATTCAAATGAAAGAAGCCTGCAAGCTCAGTAGGAGACTGATCTGAGGCCTAAGGGGGGAAAAAAGTTGAATGGTATGGTATTTACTAATTACTGGCCAGTCATTTTTTCCAGGACTCTAATTTTTTTCCTTAGATTCTGTATTTTTTTTGAGCTCATGATTTTGATCATACAGACCTAGGTTAATGTTTTTCAGATCATTTCTATCTTTTACCAACAGTGGAGTTTTTGAAACATTTCAGTGGAGATTTCACCTGCAAAAAGCTACAAGGCCTTTACTATTATTATGTGTGCACACATTTGTTATGTGTTGTATGTCTATATATACATATATCCGTATATCATATTGATGATATACAAATTAACATATATATGGAGCACTCATAAAAAAAGCACTCATAAAAACAAATTTTAAAAAGTGGATTCAAAGAATTTAAATTCACCTGATTTAATTGGTTCAATTTAAATTGGATAAACAGATAAAAATAAATGTCTTTAAATTTAAGCTTACAAGTTTTTCTAGGTGTACAAAAATCTAATAAAATATTAATGCCGACAAAAGGTCTAATATGCCTTGGTTCTAGGACATTTCCTTCAACAAAAAAATCGTTTACACTGTTCAATACATTTGTCTAATATTTTGAAAAATAAGTAATGTAAATTTGATATGGGATTACTCATTCAAGAGTACTTTTGTTAGATATCTGGTTGATTTACTAAGGTCTGTATGAGTTTGTCCTAAAGTCTGTATAAGATTGTAAAAATCAGTCATGTGTTAAAGATACAAAAATTTCTTAAACATAAGTTTACCCATAACATTGTGTTTATTAAGTTTTATTTTTTCTAGAGCTAGCAACCATAAAAATTAAACAACTGATTAAATAAGAACTGTTATTTTAAAGCACTGTACTGCCATTTCTTTAAAAGCTAAACTTGGTTAATGTAGAAACATCAATGCAGTTGTGATGCTATTAATGTGCTTATATCTTCCAGGTATACAAGTCTGTAAGGTAGAAACTTTAAAACAGCATTACATCAAGCTGGTGTTCTGAAGTTGTATGGTAAAAAAATATATTGGGGATTTATTTACCTGAAATCAATAAGATATGTAAACTTTTATGTTACTTTTTACGTTGGGGAACAATTTATATGTATTTTTAAGTTAATGAGAGCCTAATCTATGTAAAGGTTAAAAAGTTTCAGCCTTTCTTTAATTAATGTTTTAAATGTTATATCATATGGTGTTAACTAATGTTCATGTGACCTCAAAAAATTTATGTAAACTTTGTAAAATGATATTTTCAAAACAAAGATTAGCTTTAGAACTAAAACACTTAAGATTTATAATGAGCACTGCCTTACCTGCGATAAGGCTCTGTGTCCCATCTTACTATATGTGAGAATGACTACGAAAGCAGTAGGTCAGATGTTATTTCATTTAAAGTTATGTTCAAAAGTTTTTTTTTTTTTTTTTTTTTTTTTTTTTTTTTTTTTTTTTTTTTTTTTTTTTTTTTCGGTCAAGATCACTAGCATCTCAAAAAGGGGATGTAATCTATAACTCAGCAAAAAAATTCAGGGTAGCTATTACAAGAACTGAGTATGTTTACTATTGTTAATTTTATTTTGTAATTTCCTTATAGGTGACATAAAGATTTCCTGTTAGTGTTTTACAGAAGTGTTGCTTTAAGAACACAGCATGGGTTAATTTAAGATAATAACCCATCACCTACAAGACAGACAGAATAATACAGATCCCAATTAATAAAAAGTTAAATAATTTTAAATTATAGACATGAAAGCCCAGTACTCTTAATATAAGGCTGTTAAAATTTATTTGATGGATGTTTAAGATTAGGATTTAAAATTAAAGTTAAATGAAAAGGGACAAGAAAACTAATATTTGGCTCTTGCCCTCTGAGTCAGTCTGTATCCAGAGAACAGCGGACTTCTCTAAAGAGCTTTGCAACTCTGAACCACATAACCTCCTGATAAGGGAGATTAATAAGACCACTGGAGAACAGAAAGCCAATCAGTGCATTGCTACAAAGAGGATAGTCATCAGAGAAGGGAGATATCCCTGATGCTTCCAAGGGAAGCCACATGGTCAAGGAAGACCTGGACCCACCTAGCGCAAATGGCACTAGCAGAACTGAGAAGCTGCTCTCAATTTTCCCCAAGAATGACTCCAATAAAAGCTCAGCTGACTGTTCACAATATAGAGAAACAAAAGTCAGTTTGACTGCTTCATATTAAACACTTAGAATAGACAGTTAAAAACAAAATACAGCCATTCCTGGGCATTTTATATAATAATAGTAATAATAATATATTATGGTATTCACTTCATGTTAGCCTCCCAAAATAAGTAAGACTGGAGGCTACAAAGAAGGATTCTCAGACAGGAATGCCTGATAACTATAAAATGAGACTATCAAAAGGATCTGACAGAGGCAGAAGTTTTTAGTTTAAGGCCTACAGATATTCTTAAGCTAAACACATAGGCTTGGTATTTGTAAGTATGATTATCCAGCCCTGAGTAAGAGAATTAAAGGTGTCTCTATTAGACACAGAGGTCATACTAAAAGGATTTTGCAAGAACAGATGACATTAAATTATTAAACTGTATCTTATGGGGAGGGACAACTGTAACACTAAAAGTTAAATATTAAGTTAACAGTCCTGATAACTGGGGATATTAAAGGCTTGTGAGGGAACTTCTATACAGTGACATGTTCCAGCTGCTGCAACATTTATTCAGTACTCATGTTTTTTGTTTCTCTCATAGAAGAACCCATTCCCAGATGACTTTACAACCTGTTCTTCCACAACCAGACTTCAAACCGAACTGACTTCTAAACAGCATGGTACTGGTACCAAAAGAGGCGGGTGGACCAATGGTACAGAATAGAGGACACAGAAACCAATCCACAAAACTACAACTATCTTATATTCAATAAAGGGGCTAAAAACATGAAATGGAAGAAGGATAGCATCTTCAACAAATGGTGTTGGGAAAACTGGAAATCCATATGCAACAAAATGAAACTGAATCCCTTTCTCTCACTATGCACAAAAGTTAACTCAAAGTGGATCAAGGAACTTGAGATCAAATCAGAGACATGGCGTCTGATAGAAGAAAAAGTTGGCTATGATCTACATACTGTGGGGTCGGGCTCCAAATTCCTCAATAGGACACCCATAGCACAACAGTTAATAACTAGAATCAACAAATGGGACGTACTCAAACTAAAAAGTTTTTTCTCAGCAAAAGAAACAATAACAGAGGTAAATAGGGAGCCTACATCCTGGGAACAAATCTTTAGTCCTCACACTTCAGATAGAGCCCTAATATCCAGAATATACAAAGAACTAAAAAAATTAAACAATGAGATAACAAATAACCCAATCAACAAATGGGCCAAGGACCTGAACAGACACTTCTCAGAGGAGGACATACAATCAATCAACAAGTATATGAAAAAATGCTCACCATCTCTAGCAGTCAGAGAAATGCAAATCAAAACCACCCTAAGATACCATCTCACTCCAGTAAGATTGGCAGCCATTAGGAAGTCAAACAGCAACAAGTGCTGGCGAGGATATGGGGAAAAGGGTACTCTTGTACATTGCTGGTGGGACTGCAAATTGGTGTGGCCAGTTTGGAAAGCAGTATGGAGATTTCTTGGAAAGCTCGGAATGGAACCACCATTTGATCCAGCTATTCCCCTACTCGGTCTATTCCCTAAAGACCTAAAAAGAGCACACTATAGGGACACTGCTACATCCATGTTCATAGCAGCATAATTCACAATAGCAAGACTGTGGAACCAACCTAGATGCCCTTCAATAGACGAATGGATAAAAAAATGTGGCATTTATACACAATGGAGCATTACTCTGCATTAAGAAAAGACAAAATCTTAGAATTTGGAGAAAAATGGATGGCATTAGTGCAGATTATGCTAAGTGAAGCTAGCCAATCCCTTAAAAACAAATGCCAAATATCTTCTTTGATATAAGGAGAGTAACTAAGAACAGAGTAGGGACAAAGAGCATGAGAAGAAGATTAACATTAAACAGGGATGCGAGGTGAAAGGGAAAGGGAGAGAGAAGGGAAATTGCATGTAAATGGAAGGAGACCCTCAGGGGTATAAAAAATTACATAGAAGAGGAAGTGAGGAAAAAGGAGGAAAAATATAATGGGGAGAAATGAATTACAGTAGAGGGGGTAGAGAGAGAAGAGGGGAGGGGAGGGGGGAGGGGGGATAGTAGAGGGTAGGAAAGGCAGCAGAATACAACAGACACCAGAATGGCAATATGTAAAACAATGGTTCTGCAACTGTTGTGATTCTGCAATCTCTATATGGGGTAAAAATGGGAGCTCATATCCCACTTGAATCAAAGTGTGAAATATGATATATCAAGAACTATGTAATTTTTTGTACAACCTACAATAAAAATTAATTAAAAAAAAGAAATACAAGGAGTTCAACTGGGACACAGTGCTGGAGTTAGTCCTGTCACTTGTGGTGGGTCAGGGTCTGCAGAAGAATGCACCAACCAGGCTTCTATCCCACATAGCTAACCCCCTTGACCATAGCAACCGGATTCTGAACATTGCCCTGAAACATCTCCATATAACAAGATGCCTTTAATGGAGTGGTTTCAGACATATTAGTGATTCCTGTCTGCATCATGTCAGCCACAATTCATTTGGAAGTCAATGGCAGATACACATGGCCCGACCACAGATGTTTCATCACAAACCTGCACACAACAGCTCTGGACCCACTACTCAGCAGGCCCCAACATACTGGCATCTCTGTTCTAAACCATTTTCATGAAACCCAGTCAATCAAGGCACTCTCTGGTATACTCATGATCAGCAACAGGACATCCAAATATTCTCCAGTTGCAGGTGGTCATGGGAATTTCAAAAATTTCAGAGTATTTATCTAGCCATTTCCTATGATGAAGTTGGAGAAACTGTGGGTTTCAATTCATTAAGGAACCATTAAATTTTGAGGAAGCACATTTCAAGGAATACTCTGGAGAACTCTCACAGGCAAGGCTTCCCAAAGAGTGAAAAAAAGGTCACATGAAGCCAGGCCAATTGAGGTCTACAATGTGAGGTCCATGTGTGTTTTGACTCTCAACTATGGCTGCCAAGTTTTTCAGAATAAAATCATGTGATATCCTGCTGAGATTCCCAGTGTGCTGTGGAAAGCCACTCTGGGCTTAGATCTCAGTTTCCAAGGGCGACTCTCATGCGTGGCCTCATTAAATTCCAACACAATTCATGGCAATACTTCTCTGACGTCAGTTCCCTAACGCAGTCTCTAAGAGGAATCACACCAGAGTTCAAGCCCCGGTGGATTCAGCCATTTCTTAAAACCACCACACAAATGACCACAATTAAAACTAAATAACTCCCACATGGCCCTCATCTTCTTCCACATAGACACTCATCATGAACTCTGGCTGGAGGTTTCCATGAAGGGCACAGACAAATACACTGTTCAAAATAAGCAGCCTTGCCCCTCATTTGCCTAAAGTCAGGGTGGCCTGGACACCCTTCCAGTGAACCAAGAGTGATCAAATAGGCGTGCTCTATATCTGCTCCGCTTCTCAAATTTGAGGGCTAATGACTGTCTGGTATAGATTCTTTATGTGAATTGGTTTCATGAGAAAACCCAAGCACCTATCGGCTAGCCTCTGCAGGGCTTTGAAGAACTGACTTGACCCAAAGATCCCTATTCTCACTTGATTTAGCTCAGGAAGCTTACAGAGGAAAGCGAGAGACTTCATCCACAATGACTGCTCTTTTGGCCATTTTGGTTTTGGATGCACACTTGGAAACTTTCTTTAGGTCCATCAGATGCTGAGAATCTAAGCCACTGCTGTCACACCGGGCCAAGTGGCTGATTCAGACTCATCCCTTTCCAAAGCAATTAAGCAAAGAGCCACAGGTGATGCCCATTCATTTCCATTTGAAACCTGTTTTCTTCAGGCTTCACAAAGGGGTGGCCTGAGGCAAAGACCTTCCTGACATTCAGGGTAATAGAAACATAAGTAAGCAAATGGCCCAAAGCAGGGTTTCTCCACTGAGACTTTACTGGTCACACTGATAACTGAGTTTTCTGAGATGCTCCCATTCCCTTCAACTATCCAGTACATGGCCATGTCACAGAGCTTGGAGGTGGTACATATCTTGGACACCAAACCATAAGGCTACTCTGGAGAGTGGCAAGTATTCAGGAGGAAAAGAGGAACTTAGGAAGATAGTAGGTGTTCCGCATCCATAAGGCAAGCCGCTCTACATTCTTAAATTGCGCAGGATGAATGCTGGGAAGCTTTCTACTAGACAGGACACAACCATTGATGCATTTGCTTTTCAAATGTCTACAACACGGATACAGTGGGATACACAGACATAGAAACACTCGTGTTGTCAAACGACTTTCTAGAAACTTTCCAGTCCAAACCTACAAACTGCCTTTCCTACCTATTCTCAGAACATGAGATAAAACCACAAACTCACACCGACACCCACAACGGCACCTCCTTTCCCCAAGTATGTCTGTGACTATCCTGAGTGTCCTCTGACTGGTGGGCCATACTATGTTCCCCTGAAATGGCCTGTCTTGCCTCAGATCTGGTCTTCTTTGCCAACTCTTTGAAGTTGTCAGGAGCCATGGTTGAGCCACTACCTGCTTTCTCAGAAAAGTCCCTCTTCAGAGCTCTCCTGGAATTTGGCCATCATCACATAAGTAGGTACCAAGAAAGACTGATTCTGTCCTTTTTAAATCCAAACAATTGAGACCACTGGGACTAGGACTGGGACTTGCTCTTGGTGGCTGGCTTCCTGGTCCCAAGTTCAGAGAGTTCCATCACCAAGGAAGTGTGGTAGGTCACTTCCTTTAGCAACTGAATGAGGTCACTGCCTTGGAAAACCACTTTGTCCTAGCAATTGCTTCCAATGGTCCCATGAGATGGAGGCTGCTCCTACTTCCTGTGACACTTTCACAAATTAGAATGGTATATCAACCATAGGCACCCAGGAAAAGCTCTGTATACAGGCCTGGTTTGGTCCATTTCATCTACATTAAAAGAGAGAGGCTGATTCAGACACATTCCTTCATTCTGACCAGGTTGTTTGACATGGAAGTTGACATGGAGTTGACTTTTGCTCTCTCAGGTCCTTCTTAGGTGAAAAGGTCGGTCAAAAGTAGGAGGAAAAGAGCATCAAGAGACTGTCTCATGTCACAGCAAAGGGTTTATTGGGAGTCCAGCATGCTGGGGCTCAGAGCTAACTTCAGAGGAGCAAAGAACAAAGAGCCCCAAGAACAACTTGAGCAGAGTTTATATACATTCTTTAGAGAGGGCAGGGACTTTACATACATCATATCCTCTTTTAGGAAATCAACACATAGCACGGGAAAATCAAATAACAACTCTAAAACATGATTAGTACATTCATTGGCGGGAAGAGGTCGGGTAGGGGGTGATTGGTTAGCCCTGAAAAGGGGTATACGTTTAAACTGATTGGTTGAATCCCTGAGATGTATATGTGGTGAGCTGCACGGTTTCTGGAAAGGGGTTGTTAAGTAACTAGGTGGTCAGGGAAGATTTCAACACACATCTAATTGGCAGTTCCGGGAATTGTCTTAACTGCCACAGGAATTTCAGGTTCCGAGTGCAGCTTGGAAACTTTAAAAAACCTGGTCTATGTTTCAATTTCAATTTCTTTTATTCGTTCATTTCCCACTCCTTTTTCTTACTACTTTTAATCTTAAACGTAATAAATCATAATTATTGCGGGGTCTCACATTCTAATTCTGCCAGTGGACCGTATTTCTGTCTGATTACAATGAGTTTTTCCTGCCCAATTTGAGCCTGGAGAAAGGAAACTATGTGGTTAAGCAAACAAGGTCCTACAGTTAGCAACACCATAAGGATGATCAAGGGTCCAGCTAAGTCTGATAGGAGTGTAGTTAACCAGGGGGACTGGGTAAACCATAACTCAAACCACCCTAGTTGAATCTCCCTATCTTTCTGGTGCTCTTCAAGGCATTTTCTCAATTTACTCATGGATTCTTTTACAACTCCAGTATGGTCAGCATAAAAACAACATTTTTCTCTCAGTGCAGCACAGAAGCCCCCCTCACTCATGAAGAGGAGGTCTAATCCTCGCCTGTTCTTTAAAACAACTTCAGAGAGAGAAGTTAAGGATTCCTGCAAAGCTGTGATGGTGGTCTCTAACGTCTTCAAGTCTTTATCTATTGCTGTTTCTAATCGGGCCATTTGTTGTGACCCACATATAGTAGCAGCTGTTCCCATACCCACTCCTGCAGCAGCTCCTATCCCCAATAGGATGGCGGGAGTAAGGGACACTGGCTCCCCGCAAAATCGGGTTGTTTCTCCCCCTAGTAGACCTGCAAATGATTCTACATCATAATAGAGCACCCTGGGGAGTATCTGCACCATTACACAATAATTTACAGAGATGTCAAATACCTGGGCTGAAATGCAAGGAGTTCTGACTGTTTGGAGTTCAGTACAATAAAGGTTCCTTTAATTAGTTCCCAGGGGGAGGAGTCAGCTGTACTCTGGACTGGGGAAGTAGGCAAAGACGGAAACCGGGAAGTATGAGATGGTAGAGGGGTTCTGGTAGATCTAGCCATGGGAGGTTTAGGAGGCTTAATTCCTGGGTTGAGGGGATTGGGCTCTATTGCTGTGATATTTTCTTCCTTTTTCAGCCGGATGGTGAACCAGTGACCAAAGTCATAACGAGGGCCATATATATAGAATCGCATTCCCCACGTATTTCTCATAGGCCATGCTGTTCCGAGGTAGCCCCTTCCTTTGGAATTGAAAGTTAAAATGAGGGGGTAACATAGACTATTCTTTCCACAGTGAGTTTTTGACACCACTTGGCTAGCAGCACATTTCTTGGGATCAATCAAGGTGTCATTTCTTTCTTTCTGAATCGTACTGTCGGGGGAGTTTGGGTTCCACCATGCAGCTCCCGTTTGTTCACAACCCCAAGATCTACAATAAAAGTCACTGGGTCCTGTACAGGTTTGGGCCTGTTTGCGACTTTGGAAATCAGCTGGGCACACATAAAAATCAAGATTGGCTAGTTTACACCTGAGCTGCGGAAGATGATATCCATAATTCATGGGTGAAGGTGGTCTATGTTGCCCTGGTTTGCGGTTGAGTGGGATCTCTGTGGGGGTCCTCTATGTCAGGGAGATCCCAGTCAGACAGGCCTATGGCAATCTGACAAATATCCGGGTGGAGAGATGGCCACCAAGTCCATATGGTGGCTGTATGTGAAATAGACCACACTACTTGCCCAGTAGGATTTATAACTTGCCATTGTTGCTGAACAAGCTAATGGGGATTAGGACTGCTGGTGGTCAGGGGAAGAATCCATAGCCCTACCCACATGACAGACACGCAACTTGAGACGGTTACCAGTCTGTTCCAGTTTCCAGCCAGAGTCCGGACAGGGCGCAGGCTTGAGATGGGAGGCATGGATCCAGGAAGTGATCCCATCCACTTTCACCACTGTGGTTGTTATAAGCAGCACCTGGTATGGTCCTTTCCAGCGGGGTTCCAGGGATGACACCTAATGCCATCTCATGTAGATGAAGTCTCCCACTTGATATCGATGTGGGGTTCCCTCATCTCCAGGCTGATAAGCAGTGGCCAACTGTTTCCACAGGTATCGCTGGCTGCTGGGTTTGTTCAAGGGCTTTAAGTCTGTCAAGAAAGAGTGTGTGAAAGGAATCATTAAGTCTCAGAGTTGGGGTTAGGTCCCTTACTGGAGGAGGGGGACCATAGAAAATTTCATAAGGGGTGAGTTTACACAAAGAGGCAGAGGGCGTTTTTCTTGCACGAAACAGTGCTTAAGGTAGGAGGAGAGTTCAATTTTTTATGCCGGTCTCCAAGCTTTTTTTGTTAAGGTCTCTTTGATGGTTCTATTCATCCTTTCTACCTGTCCTGAGCTCTGGGGTCTATAAGCACAATTTAACTTTCAATTAATCCCCAGGGTCCTGGCAAATCCCTGACTTACCTGGGCCACGAATGCCAGTCCATTATCAGACCCTATTACCTTAGGCAGGCTGAACCTTGGAAAAATGTCTTATAGAATCTTTTTGACCACCCTCTGAGCCTTTTGTTTCTTCATGGGGAAGGCTTCAAACCATATTGAAAAAGTATCTACAAAGACTAGAAGATATTTAAGTCCGTACCTTGCTGGCTTAATTTCAGTAAAGTCCACTTCCCAGAATTGTCCTGTTCTGGTTCCTCATAAGCGCTTTCCTGCAGGAAGCTTGGATGGGTAAGCATTAACTAACTGGCAGACTTGACAAGCTCTAGTCACCTGCTCAGCTATTTCTTTCCTCTGTGAGTCATTCAATAATAAGTCCTTTCTCCGGTCCTTTAGAAGTGCCTATAACTTTTTTCAGCCTAAGTGGGTGAGTTGGTGTACGTCTTTGACATAAAGGTGGGCTTTTTGAAATAGTAAACTTGGCTCTGAAGGGTCCCAGAGTCCTGTATCTGTCTCCTCAGATGATAAGTTGCCTGAATGTTCTAGTGCGGCCAAATCTCCTGATTGTTGTTCCCCCCAGTATGGAAAAAGTTACCAGAGTCACTACGTTTAGGGCTGCCAATTAAGCTTCCTCATCTGCCCTTCTGTTTCCAACCGCCATGGGGTCGTTTCCCTTCTGGTGCCCTGGACAGTGCACTATACCTAGTTCCTTAGTGCTCTGCACTGCTGAGAGAAGGTGGAGGATCTCATCTTTGTTCTTTATTTCTTTCCCAGCAGAGGTTAATAGCCCCCTTTGCTGGTAAATAGCCCTGTGCACATTAGCATTGGCAAATGGATAGCGGCTATCAGTGTATATGGTGGCCCTTTTGCCTGTTGCTAGTTCCAATGCTTTCGGAAGGGCAATCAGTTCTGCCTTTTGGATTGATGTCTTTTCTGGGAGACCAGAGGATCAGATGACATTAGTTTTGCTAACTATTGCTGCTCCAGCCCGCCGCTTACCATCTTGGAGGAAGCTGCTCTCGTCTGTAAACCATACGACTTCTGGGTGAGGCAGTGGCTGGATCTTTCAAGTCTCATCCTATACTGGTTTCCTCTGCCAGTATGTGTTGACACTCATGAGTGATGGGTTCTGATGATTCTTCTGGCAGCAGTGTACCCAGGTTGAGTGGAGCAGGGGGTCCCAGAGTTATTCTGTCTTTGCTAATCCAGAGGCTCTGGTAGTGGTTTATTCTGGAGTTTGATAGCCACCTCTCTGGAGGCTGACAGATGATGCTCTCCAGGGCATGGGAGGCTATAATGGTTAGCTTCTGTCCCAACGTTCATTTATGAACATCTTTTTTTAGAAGGGCTGCCGCTGCTATTGCTCTTAAGCAATTTGGCCACCCGCTAGCCACTGGGTCCAATTTTTTTGATAAGAATGCTACCGGCCTTTTTCAAGGTCCCAAAGTCTGAGTGAACACTCCCAGTTCTATTCCTTTCGTTTTCTCGATGTAGAGAGTGAAGGGTTTTTCTACTTCTGAGAGTGCTAAAGCTGGAGCAGATAGCAGTGCCTTTTTTGACATTATCAAAAGCTTTTTGGTGCTCAGGGGTCCATTTGAAATGGGCATCCCCATTTATAAGCGGGTATAAAGGTGCAGCCAGAGATGCGAACCCAGGAATCCATAACCTGCAAAAGCCGGCAGTCCCAAGAAACTCTCTGAATAGTCTCTTATTAGATGTGGGCGGTATCTGCACAACGGTTTGTTTTCTGGGCTCACTGAGCCATCTTTTGCCACCCCTAAGAGAATAACCCTGGAAGATTACTTCTTGCTGACAAATTTGGTCCTTTTTGCAGAAGCCCTATATCCAAGCCGAACAAGCTCGGATAATAGTGCTTGGGTCCCAGACTCATAGTTCTTCTTGGTGTTGGCTGCCAGTAGCAGATCATCCACATATTGGAGTAGGGTGGCTTCGGGGTGTGCAGTTCTGAGGCCTGTGGAGGGCTTCATCAAAGAGAGTGGGGGAGTTTTTGAACCCCTGTGAGAGTCTAGTACAGGTTAGTTGGCCATATGTTAAAGTTTCTGAGTCTTTCCACTCGAAAGCAAACAGAAACTGATTGTCCTTATGTAGGGGCAAGAAGAAGTAAGCATCTTTTAAGTCCAGCACAGTGTACCATTCCCGCTCCAGATTCAGAGTGCTAAGCAAATTATATGGATTGGGTATTGTTGGGTGAATGTCCTGCACTCTGTTGTTTATCTCTCTTAGGTCTTGCACAGGACAGTAGTCCCTAGTTCCTGCCTTTCTTACTGGTAGCAGGGGGGTATTCCAGGCTGATTGACAGGGCCTTAGGACCCCAAGGGCCAATTATTTCTGAATATGGGGACTTATCCCATCTTTAGCTTCTTTGCTTAGAGGATATTGTTTAACACTGATTGGAGAGGCAGAGGCTTTTAATTCTAGTTGTATTGGAGGTAGTTTTATTGCTAGACCTAACCCAGCAGTTTCTGCCCAGGCATTCGGATAATCTTTTATCCATTTCTGTGGTAGTTTGCCTCTTTGATCAGTCCTAGGGAGCGCGAAGAGTTGATGTTCATCTTCAACGGACATAGTCAATGCTGTGACTATGGGAGGTTTCACTGAAGGCTTTAGAACATCCACTTCGGGAACATCAGGGTTAAAAGTTATTCTAGCCCCGAGTTTGGTAAGCAGATCCCTGTGCATCAATGGGGCTGGGAACTCTGGGATTACTAGGAAAAAGTGTTGGACTTTTCCTTTTCCTACATCCATAATCCTCTTAGTTGTCCAAGCCCGAAATGTACTGCCATTATCCCCTTGAACTAGGGACCATTTATTTGATAGGAGCCCAGTGGGGTCTTAAGGGCTGAGAATACTGCTCCTGTATCCTCTCCAAAGTTCACTGGAGTCCCCTCCACTTCAAATGTTACCCTGATCTCGGGGAGGAGATCCGAGCCCCAACATTCCTAGTCCTCTTCTAGAGTCAGCATGGCATGCTGGCGTGGTTGCTTCTTTTGGGTGCACTCTTTGGCTCAGTGTCCTTTTTCTTTACAGTAGGCACATTGATCTGAGGCCAGGGGCAGCCTTTGGCATGGGCCCAAGTATCCCTTCCTGACTCCAAGCTTTTTAACTTCTGGCATATTTGCTGCTGTGAACAAAACCTTAGCCAATGTTTTAGTCTGCCTTTTGCTCCTTTCATGCCCCTTTTGTTCCCTTTCCTTCTCTATCCTCTGTTCCCTCTCCTCCTCAGTTTCTCTCTTATAATATACTTTCTCAGCTTCTCTGACTAAATCTCTTAAGGTCGTATCTTGTAATCCATCTAGACATTGTAACTTTCTCTTAATATCTTGGGCAACCTGCTCAATACAGGCCATTGTAACAGATGCATTTTGGTCCTCTGCCTGAGGATCAAAAGGAGTATATTCTTCCATAATTCTCTCCAGAAACATAGAGGGAGACTCATTAGGCCCTTGGATAATCTCTCTTACTTTGGCCAAATTGGTCAGCCCTCTGGCGGCCACTCGGAGACCCGCTATTAGAGCCCGGCGATAAGTGGACAGATGCTTCTTACCTTCAAAGGTGTTGGGGTCCCAGTTGGGTCGGTTCATGGGCCCATAGGGACGGAAAGAGAGTATCACAGGGGCTTCTGAGTTTTCTATTATCCGCCGCCGGTGGGTTCCTTTAGGTTGCCCAGCTTCCTCCAGGGGAGGAGGGGCTGCTGCTGCTGCAGAGAAGTCCCCTGGAGGGCTTGGGTCTGGCCCAATTGCCTATAGCAGTGGAGAGGCTGAGTCAGCGGTTGGAGGATGATCAGGAACTGTGTTGGGGGTTGGGGAGGGAGAGTAGACGATAAGGAGGGGGAGGAGTGTCCAGTCTTGTGACTCAGGGAGAATGGAAGGAAGAGGGGAAGGAGTGGATGGTTTGAATGATAGGATCATGGGGGAAGGGGTATATGGCTCTTTATCTGGGTGGCCACGTGGCCAAAGCTGAAAGACAATATCTCTGACTTTTCGGATTAGAGGAAAGTGGAAGGATCCTTCTGGGGGCCATCCAACTTCGAGGATGGGCCATTCTGAAGCACAGAGAGTCTGCCAGGTACAGCGTTTTACTGGAAAATAAAGATTCTGGGCCCTTGAGCGGACATCAGTCCAATGATCAAGGGTCGGAGACAGAGAAGAGGATGTGCTTTGTCCCATAATGGGAATTACTCAAACAGGGACAGTGAAGACACAAACGCAACACAGAAAAAGACAAACAGTAAATGTTTAACATGACTCCAAGAAAAAGATTAGAACTGAGTAACTGGTAAATCTTAATGGGTTAGGCAATAAAGACAGACAGTAAACTCAACATGAGTTCGGGACAATGAACTAAACTGAGTAGCCGGCAAAACCTGATGGGCTGGCAAACCGAATCCTGAAGCAAAATGTAACTGAGATGAGGAAACTACTATTCTTTGATTTCCCTAGTCTTCCGGAGTGTCCCCCAGAAACGTGACCTTGGGCTCTGTGACAGGTCTGTCACACCATAGGAGAGAGCTAATGCTCTTCAGCAACAGCCACTTTGCCATGCCCTGACTTGAAATCTGAAACCAGAAATAGGCTCCTTACAAACCCCGAGAGGAGTCCCTTGAGGTCTTTTGTCCACCGCTGCCGGATATCTCACCTGGGGCCTCCAGATAAATAGGTGCGGCGAACGTCAGAGGAAAAGACAACAAAGAGGTTTTCTCATGCATCAGCAAAGGGTTTATTGGGGGTCCAGCATGCTGGGGCTCAGAGCTCACTTCAGAGGACCAAAAATCAAAGAGCCCCCAGAACAACTTGAGCAGAGTATATATACATTCTTTAGAGAGAGCAGGGATTTACATACATCATTGCCTCCTTTGGAAATCATCATGTACCATGGGAAAATCAAATAACAACTCTTAAACATGATTAGCACATTCATTGGCGGGAAAAGGTCAGGCAGGGAGTGATTGGTCAGCCCTGAGAAGGGGTATACGTTTAAATTTATTGGTTGAAGCCCTGAGATGTATACGTGGTGAGCTGCACGGTTTCTGGGAAGGGGTTGTTAAGTAACTAGGTGTTCAGGGAAGATTTCAACACACATCTAATGGGCAGTTTCAGGAATTGTCTTAACTGCCACAGGAATTTTAGGTTCTGAGTGCAGCTTGGAAACTTTACAAAACCTGGTTGTTTACGTTTCAATTTCAATTTGTTTTATTCTTTCAGAACCTTACAGTGGAAGGCGAGAGACTTCATCCACAATGACTGCTCTTTTGGCCATTTTGGTTTTGGATGCACACATGGGATCTTTTCTTAGATCCGTCTGTTGCTGATAATCTAAGCCACAGCCTCAAACAGGGCCAAGAGCCTGATTCAGACACATCCCTTTCCAAAGCAATTACATCTCTGAGGTCAGTTACAGAACTCAGTCTCTGAGAGGAATCACACCAGTGTTCAAGCCCAGGTGGACCCAGTCATTCTTCCAACCACCACACATATGACCACAATTAAATCCAAAACACTCCCACATGGCACTCATCTTCTTACATACATACACTCATGATAACCTTTGGCTAGAGGCTTCCATGAATGGCGCAGCCCACGAGAGTGTCCAAAATAATCTCCCTTGCAACTCATTTGCCTAACCTCAGGGTGGCCTGAACACCCTTCCTGTGAACCAGGATTGATCACATAGTTCTTCCTGTAATACTGCTCTGCTTCTCCAATTTGAGGCCTACTGACTGTCAGGTATAGATTCTTTATGTGATTTGGAGTCATTAGGAAACCAAAGTAAATTTGCAAGGCTTGGAAAAACTCATTTGACCCAAAGGATACCTATTGTCACTTGGTGGAGGTCAGGAACCTTACAGAGGAAGGCGAGAGACTTCATCCACTATCACTGATCTTTTTGCCATTTTGGTTTTGGATGCACACATTGGATCTTTCTTTATATCCATCAGGCGCTGCTAATCTAAGCCACAGCCACACACAGGGCCACGAGGCTGATTCAGAACATCCTTTTCCAAAGCAATTAAGCAAAGAGGCACAGGTGATGCCCATTCATTTCCATTTGAAAACTGTTTTCTTCAAGATTCACAAAGGGGTGGCCTGAGGCAGAGACCTTCCTGACTTCAGAGAAACATAACAATAAGTAAGCAAATCCCAATGCAGGGTTTCTCCACTGAGACTATACTAGTCACAATGATATCTGAGTTTTCTGAGATGCTTGTCATTCCCTTCAACAATCCAGTACATGACCATGTCACAGAGCTTGGAGGTGGTATATATATCTTGGACAAAAAACCATCAGCCTATTCTGGAGAGTGGCCAGAATTCAGAAAGAAAACAGGAACTTAGAAAGTTAGTAGGTGTTGCCCATCGAAAAGGCAACCAGCAGTCCTTTTTTAAAATGGGCAGGATGAATGCTGGAAAGCTTTCTACTAGCCAGGATACATCCATTGATGCATTCCTTTTTCTAATGTGTACAACCAAGAACACAGTGGGATACACAGACACAGAAACACTCACCTTGTGAAAGGACTTTCTAGAAACAGTCCACTCTAAACCAAACAAACCGCCTTTCCTACCTATTCTCAGAACATGAGAAAAAACCACAAACTCACACCCACTCTCAAAAAGGCACCTCTTTCCCCAAGTAAGTCTGTGAGTATCCAGAGTGTCCTCTGACTTGTGGGCCATTATATGTTCCCCCGAAATGGCCTGTCCTGTCTCAGATCTGGTCTCTTTGTCAAACTCTGTGAAGTTGTATGGAGCCTGTGCTGACCACTACCTGCTTTCTCAGGAAAGGCCCGTCTTCAGAGCTCTACTTGCATTTGGTCATCCTTAAACCATTAGGTACCAAGAGAGACAGACTCTCTCCTTGGTAAATCCAAACAAGTGAGCCCACTGGGAATGGGACTGGGCCTGCCTCTGGATGCCTGGCTTCCTGGATCTCAAGTTCAGAGAGTTTCATCACCAAAGAAGTGAGGTAGGTCAATTCCTAAAGGAAGGGAATGAGGTCACTGCCTTGGCAACCACTTTGTCCTTACAGTTGCTTCCAAAGGTCCCTTGAGATGGAGGCTGCCCCTACTTCCTGTGAAACTTTCAGAAGTTAGAATGGTATATCAACCATAGACACCCAGGAGAAGCTCTCCACACAGGGTTGTTTTGGTCCATCTTTTTTATATCAATAGGAGAGAGGCTGATTCAGACACATACCTTCATCCTGACCAGCTTGTTTGCCATGGAAGATGACTTTTGCTCTCTCAGGTCCTTCATAGCTGCCTACATCTTCTCCAGGAATCATATTTGCATCAACCTTTGAGGTTCTCAGCAGGTGGAAGATTCCCTACATTCCTGTATTGTAAGACCTACTCTGTCCCTGCTCTTTTGTAAAGTTAGATTGAGGGAACAGTGTATGGTTAGGGTTAATAATATATTTTATTTGGGTTAGGAAACATTCTGTGGGATAAATAATGGTATTAGGAACCTGCGATATTCACAAGAATATATAGGTGAAATATAAGTATAAAACCTGAAATCTAGGTACGATTTGAAGCCCAGAAGGGAATTGGGCCCTTTAGTGCGATACTTAGCTTTGAATTATGTTCTACACAGATGTCTCAGATAAATCGATATGCAATGGCAGAGGACCTTGTACCTTGGATGAATAAATGTCTTAGAGAACATCCAGTCAAAAAGGAATAGTCGGCAGGATTAGGAAGGTAGTCAGTAGGTTTTGAAAAAAGAGTGAGTATAGGATTTGGACAAAACGTTCATTAGCAATAGGGTTTCGGGTAGAGAGTGAACGTAAATATGAGCACATACGAAGAGTCAGTCACAATGATGAACTGGGAAAAATATGTTGGAAAGCAGATATCAATAGAGACATTAGGAAAACAGGCAAAGTATAATGTGAGTGATAGGGTTAGACATTTTCAACATGGTTGAGGATGAATATATAATCTTAGGTAGAAAGACATATGTAGTCATCAATAGGATTGATATTTTAGAGCATTAGGCAACCTGGGCATGGTTGTTTTTAATAATCCATGCTCACTTTCCATTTTGCTTTGGTGAAAGGTTAATAAAATAGTCACTTGTCACTTCCTGTTTTTCTGTATGCTTAACAAAACACTGTTGAAATCTTGAGAACTGTTTGCTATTTTGGTTCCCAGAATGTGCTATCCCCAACTGCCAAACTGCAGAATGTACTCCCTCACCCAGTTGCATGCAAACTGCACACTCGCCCTGACACATACATAAATTTCCCTCCCTGCCCTGTCCAAGGAAAGTACATAAGCTCTGTTAAAGCTGTTCTCAGGGCTCTTTGCTCTATTCAAGTGAGGTCTGAGCCCCAGCATGCTGGACCCCCAATAAACACTTTGCTGTGGCTGAGTGAAAATGGTATACTGTTCTGTACTTAAAAGATGCTTTCTTTTGCTTGGCTCTGCATAAAGATAGTCAGTTGCTGTTTGCTTTCGAGTAGGTAGACCCAGAAACAGGAACGTCTTGTCAACTAACTTGGACTAGACTCCCACAGGGGTTCAAAATCTCCCCCACTCTCTTTGATGAAGCCCTTCACAGAGATCTCAACAACTTCAGAACTACACACCCCGAAGTCACCCTGATTCAATATGTGGATGTCCTGCTCCTGGCAGCCAACACCAAGGAAAACTTTGAGTCTGTGACCCAAGCACTATTATCTGAGCTTGCTCAACTCAGGTATAGAGCTTTGGCCAAAAAGGCCCAAATTTGCCAGCAAGAAGTAATCTTCCTGGGGTATTTCCTTAGGCACTGTAAATGATGGCTCACTGACCCCAGGAAACAAAACGTTGTGCAGGTACCACCCCCATTTAACAGGAGACAACATAGAGAGTTTCTTGGAACTTCTGGCTTTTGCAGGTTATGGACCTGGGTTTGTGTTCATAGCTGCTCCTTTATACCCGCTGTTAAATGAGAATGCCCAATTCCAATGGACCCTTTGAGCACCAGCAAGCTTTTGATAACATCTAAGAACACTAACACTGAACACCTCAACTTCACTGAGCCCAGCCTGCAATTTCAGAAAGCCCTACACTATGTTAAAAATGTACATCAACTCAATCAACTTAGTTCAAAGAAACTGCAGCCATTCCTGTAGGATCAAGAACAGAGTTTTAGACTAACTCACTCACAGTGAATGGAAATAACTGAATGGGTAACAAAAGCCTGTCGGTTCTGTTAATTGGTTAATGCTTACCATTCCAAGCTTCCTGCAGGAAAGCACGTACCAGGAACCAGACCAGGACAATTCTGGGAAGTGTACTTTACCTAAATTAAGGCAGCGAGATATGGACTTAAATATCTCCTAGTCTTTGTAGATACATTTTCAGGATGGATTGAAGCCTTTCCCACAAAAAAAAAAAAAAAAAAAAAAAAAAACCGGCACAAATCATGGTCAAGAAGATCCTGAAAGATATTTTTCAAAGACAGGGCCTGCCTAATGTAATGTGGTCTGATAATTGAACGGCGTTCATGGGCCAGGTAAACCAGGGGTTAGCCAGGACCCTGGGGATTAATTGGAAGTTACATTGTGCTTATAGACCCCAAAGCTCAGGACACATGAAAAAATAAATAGAAGCATTAAAGAGACCTTAAATAAATTAAGCTTAGAAACCGTCATAAAAGGGTAGACTATGCTCCTGCCTTATGCACTGTTTCATGAAAGAAATACTCCCTTTGTTTCTTTGTGTAACATCACCCCCTATGAAATTCTCTATGGGGCCCCTCCTCTGGTAAGGGACCTAACCCCAACTCTAAGACCTAAGTATCCCTTCCACACACCCTTGCTTGACAGACTTAAATCTCTTGAAAGAACTCAGCTATACCTGTGGAAACAGCTGGCCACTGCCTTCCAAACTGGGGACGAGGGGACTCCACATCGATATCAAGTAAGAGAATTCCTCTACATAAGAGGACATCAGGTGTCATCCCTGGAACCCCGCTGGAAAGGACCATACCAGGTGCTACTTATAACACCTACAGCGGTAAAAGTAGACGGAATCACTTCCTGGATCCATGCCTCTCATCTCAAGCCTGCAACCTGTCCAGACTCTGGCTGGAAACTGGAAAAGACTGGTAACCCATTCAAATTGTGTATTTGCCACGTAGATAAGGCTATAGACTTTCCCCTTGGCCACCAGTAGACCTAACACTCATTAGCCCATTCAGCAGCAATGGCTGATCACAAATCCTACAAGACAAGAAGTATGGTCTATCTTGCATACAGCCCCCTTAGGAACCTGGTGGCCATCTCTCCACCCAGACATTTGTCAGCTGGATATAGGTCTTTCCTATTAGGATATCCTTGATGAAGAGGATCCCACTAAAATTCCATTAAATCATTTCCGTACCATAGATAATGGAAACAAACATTATGGTTGTATAGACAGGCAAGCCAGATGCAGGTTGGCTAGCCTATATTAGTATGTTTGCCCCGCAGACTATCAAAGCCACAAACCGCCATGGCTGAGTGTGGGAAAAGATGACTTCTTCTGTAAGTCATGGGGATTTGAGCATTCAGGGGCTGACTGGTGGAATGTAAAATCCTCATCAAATTCAGTACACAGCATTGGCCATATTACTACTTAGATATCTAAAACAGATGGCGCCAAGAGGAGTCTCTAGATCCTCAAATTCTGTGTGACCTTTTTACCTTCTGCAAGTGCTCAAAAGGGTGAAAGGAAATTCCCCTATGTGGAGGCCTTTTCCCTGTTTCCCTCACATCCTGAACTATGCTTCTCCAATAGTTCCTCACCCTCAGATTTCTGCTCCAGACTCTCTGCCGTCATTCCTACCTCAGCAACCTTATTTCTCCCCTCCAATTACTAGATCCAAAACCCAAACCTCCGCTGGTTCTCAGAGCATTGCCCCCTTGCTGAGTTAGCAGGTACTGAGGTACCCATCCACCCACTCACTCCTCTCTTCCTCTGTCAGTACCCGCACTGGGTCGCACCAGGTCCTCTTACCAGCTAACCTAAAGCTCAAACCAGCTTAGGAGATCCCTCAGACCCCTAATGAAGATGTAATGAAAATGACCTTTAAAGTTGCTTTGTGATCACTGAAAACAGGTTACTAAGAATTTAAAGTGCCTCACAGGCTTTTCGGGATAGTCACTCCCGTCTTCCCCTCTGCTCTACCTGTTATACTGCTCAAGTTTTTGATTCTAGGAAAATCCCAAACCCCTTTCCCATTATTCTTTTATATCTCTCCTTCCTAATTCTCAGATCCACGGAGCAGCTCTCACCCTCCGCCTTCCCGGTCTTCCCCCTCTGTACCAGGCCCACAGAAAAATCTTAACTGAACTTCTCCAGAAGTCTTCACCATGACTTTAGGATTTTCAGCAAAAGAGTCCCTATAAAAGAGTTCAGTGTAGATAAACTTCCTGTTTTTCTGTTGCCCTGCTCTACTTGGCTACTGGCTGCAAAAATCAGCACTCCTAAGCTTGAAACCCCTTTAATAGTTTTTCACACAATATGTGAACAAGGCCTCTGGCCTTGAGCTGGGGCTTCATAGAGATGGCTATATTTTTAAGATATAAAATTACCAACTGGGCTCCATGGTAAAAGCTGCAGGGGAATAAAAGAAAAGGAAGAAAAAGCTCTCCCCCTCCCAGGTGTCCTTGAAAGTTTAACTTGCCCACCAAAGAGGAAAAAACAGAAAAAAAACTTCTTTTTGTGAAGTTCTGCAGACTGTGAACTTCTTAGTCCCTTCCCTTTCATGTTGGGTACAAAATTCTGAAACTACCTAAACTTGGGGTTCAGGGAATTAATTGATTACAACAGAAGCAATGCCCGCTGAATCCGGTTGCAACCAAATAGGACTGTTTCCCTGTCTTCTCTGCTATCTTAGGTGCCTTGCCTTGACTGCCCCTACAACACTATAATTCTATATACTTAAACATTGTTTATGTTTTAATGAAATGGTCAACAGATGTGATTAATTGTGAAATGGTGAAGATGTTTCCCAGATTGCTCTATAATGACCCAGGTTCATTTGAAGTTCAAACAGGGGGGCATACAACCCAGTTCCACTGGGAACATATATCTCTTACTTTACCTATCATATTAGGAAGTGGAGTTGCTGCAGGGGTAGTCACAGGAACCACTGCCCTGGTCCATGGTACACAACAAATGACCCAAATAGAAGCAGCAATAGACCAAAACTTAAAGATATTAGAAACCTCCATCACAGTTTTCAGGAATCTTTAACCTCTCTCTCTGAAGTTGTTTTACACAACATTCTAGGGTTTGACCTCCTCTTCATGAGAGAAGGGGGCCTTTGTGCTGCATTGATGTAAGAATGCTGTTTTTATGCCGACCATAATGAAGTTGTAAAAAAACCTATGAGTAAAATAAAAGGATGCCTTGAAGAGTGTCAATGAGAGACAGACGCCCCAAAAGGGTGGTTTGAGGCTTGGTTATCACAGTCCCCCTGTTTATCTACGCTTTTATCACCCCTGGCCTGTCCAATAATAATCTCCATATTATAGCTAACTATAAAACCCTGTTTGCTCAACCGTGTAATTTCTTTTTTCCAAGCTCAAATTGGACAAGTTAAACTTATGGTAATACCCCACTAGCAGACATAGAATGTGACACCCCCCAATAATCACTATTATGATTAAAATTAGCCAGAAGAAGACGTGGGGAATGAAAGGTTAATAAAAAAGGAACTTGGAACTTCCTGTTTTTTTGTATGCTTAACAAAACACTGTTGAAATATTGAGAACTGTTTGCTAACCTTGTTCCCAGATTGTGCTGTCCCCAACTTCGAAATTGCAGAATGTATTCCCTAATCCAGTTACACGCAAACCGCCCACTCGCTCTGACCCATCAATAAATTTCCGTCCCTACCCTTTTCAAGGAAAGTATATAAGCTCTGCTTAAGCTGTTCTCAGGGCTCTCTGCTCTCTTCTTGTGAGCTCTGAGCCACAGCATGCTGGACCCCCAATAAACCTCTTGCTGTGGCATGA
This sequence comes from Callospermophilus lateralis, assembly GCF_048772815.1. NCBI lineage: Eukaryota > Metazoa > Chordata > Mammalia > Rodentia > Sciuridae > Callospermophilus > Callospermophilus lateralis. Next base: position 1,045,734 of record NW_027514437.1, on the reverse strand, counting down.
GACACTCTCCTGGTGGTCTCTTCCTCCGATGCTTGCACGAACATTACTTGGATGATTGAATGTAGAAGAGAAAATCCAGTCAAAAAGGGATAGTCGGTAGGATTAAGAAGATAGTCGGTAGGTTTAGGAAGAAGAGTGAATATAGGATTTGGAACAAAATCTCTTTAGCAATAGGGGTTCGGTTAGAGAGTGAATGTAAATGTCAGCACATGTGAACAGTCACAATAATGAAATGGGAAAAGAACGTAGGAAAGCAGATATCAATAAAGACTTTACAAAATCAGGCAAAGTATAAAGTGTGTGATACGATTAGATATTTTCAACAGGGTTGAGTTAGAATATATAATCTTAGGAAGAAACAAATATGTAGTCACCAATAGGATTGACATTTGAGAGCATTAGGCAACCTTGACATGGATGTTTTTTGTAATCCATGCTCACTTTCCATTTAGGTTTTGGTACAATCATAAGTGTGACGTTTGCATTTGTGTCCAGAATATTACTGTGATAATATGTATATGTAGATCTGGTGACATGAGTGTTTATTCCACCATTTCTGGGAGCTATTTTTTGAAGACATATAAAAGGGTATAGGGGGTACAAAGAGGTATACACTGTGTCAATGAATATAGAGATAATGCATGAATAGACCATAAGTGAATAAATAATATAACTGGTTCCACATTAAATAACGGATTGAATTGATATCTGAAAATGTATAAGAAATCTTATATTGATATACAATCATTCATTCCAACCATTTATACATCTAATATCAATATTAGGGTTATGGTTTATCATGAAGATATGTTATTTTTGCTACAAAAGTGATTATGGAAATCGAAAATAATGTGTTTGGAAAGAGTCAGTCACAATGCTGGCAATATGTGAACAAGGCCTCTGGCCTTGAGCTGGGGCTTGACAGAGATGGCTACAGTTCTAAGTTAAAGAAGTTACCAACTGGGCTCCATGGTAAAAGCTGGCAGGGAGAAAAAAAAAGAGAAGAAAAAAGCTCTGCCCCTCCCAGGTGTCCTTGAAATGTTAACTTGCACAGAACAGAAAAAAAAAAAAACAGAAACAAAAACTGCTTTTAATGAACTTCTGCAGACTGTGAACTTCTGAGTCCCTCCCTTACATGTTGGGTACAAAATTCTGAAACAATCTAAACTTGGAGTTCAGGGGATTAAATGATTACAATAGAAGCAATGCCCTCTAAATCCGGTTGCAACCAAATAGGACTGTTTCGCTGTGTTCGGTGCTATGTTAGTTGCCTTACCTTGCATTGTCCATCCCTTTTCTCATGAAAAGACCAGTCAAGAAACATGGAGGAATGCATGTGCTCTGAAGCAGGAAGTGATTGATAGTGAATCAAATGCCTATAAATTTCCTAACTTGTGGATGAAATACATATCCTATGATGTGCATATATTAAAGAAATAGTAATCTACCAGTGTTGAATAAAAATGAACGTCAAAATACACATCATGTCCAATTGGAATCTACTTGCATTGATGTTAAACTGGGTCAGGTACTGTAGAAATATTAGGATTTGTGTGCACCATTCACTGAAGTTCCTTTTCGGTACTAGGAAAGAAATATGTTTTTCAGGTAAATGAATATTTCTAAGAATAATCTTGTGAAAAGTTGATTATAAATTCACATATATGAATATGAATAAATTTGGTGAGTGTAAAATAAAACACATATTTCATATTTTGAAAAATCTGGAGAGTCTATCTATCTATCTATCTATCTATCTATCTATCTATCTATATATGTGTGTGTGTGTGTGTGTGTGTGTGTGTGTGTGTGTGTACACACACACACAGACATTAAAAATAGCAATATATATGCCAATCAAAATTCAAAATGAAATATGTATCATTGACAGATCCAAAAATACTTATTTAACTGAACATGGATTTATGAATAATATTGATCAAGTAGGAAGCTCACCCATAATTTGAATTTTCAGTTCCAACATCATTTAGGAGGAGTGATCCCTTACAATTTGTATCTGTCAAGTCAGCCACCTCACATGAATGGACGTGTGGTCCCAGGTAGGATTCTATGTTTGCATATAAAAATACAGGTGGTGAATAGGCTACAGAGAGGGGAGACAGAAATTCACATATTGGTTAACTTTAAAAAAAACATGGAGAACGACTTCAACAAAAAGTTGACTAGATTTATAACTCCCACAATATATAATGCAAAAGGCAAGTCCAACTATACACCATGCCTCCTCTGAAATGCTTGTATTTTTATTCTGTTTGAGTTATTTTTCTCCATCTTATTAGTATTAGTAGTCAGAGTGTAGTAGGGTAGGGGTTAGTGTCGGGGATTCAGTATTTCGAAAGAAAAATTGGAAAATGAATCCAATGTGTATGTAAATGTGTGCTCCACAAATATCCTCCCACTCTCATACAGAAAAATGCCTTGACAGTACCTTCGCTCCAACTAAAACACCATTAGAGGAGAAGAATTAGAAAATCAGTGAATACATATCTGGAATGGAATATGCTCACAGTTTTGAAAAATTGGAGGTGGTAGATGATTTTCGAAAAGAAAGGGACAGGGTAAACACTCCACAAACATGGAGTTCTGCTGGCCTAAAGACTTCTTGAGAAACTGCCTCTGAGGTTGGGCCCTTGAACTATATGTGGTTGTCAGGAGCTTTAGCTTCCTTTGTACTGAGACCATCAATGCTGGGTCTGCATCTATGTGACATGGAGGAAATTGTTTCTTATTTTCCAATGAAAATGAGGCAGCAGTGCTGAATTCTCTCTTTGCAGGTAACCTGTGGCCACTGGGGGCTAAGTGTATCCCCGTGTGGACTGTGAAGCCATTTGGACATCCTCCAATTTTTGTGGTGTTTCTCGATGCTGCACTGGGAGTTTGGTATTTGCTTCACAAAATACATGGAGTTCAACTGGGACACAGTGCTGGAGGGATTTCTGTCGGGAGTGGTGGGTCAGGGTCTGCAGGATAATGCACCAACCAGGCTTCTATCCCACATTGCTTTCCCCCTTGACCATAGCAACCTGATTCTGAACATTGCCCTGAAACCTCTCAATATAACAAGATGCCTTTACAAAGAAGGGTCTGCTGGCTGCACCATGTCAGTAACAACCATTTGGAAGCCAAGGGCAGATCCACATTGCCCCACTACATGTTTTATCACAAACCTTCCCACCACTGTTCTAGGCCCACTAATCAGCAGGCTCCAAATTACTGGCATCTCTGTTGTACACCACTTTCATGAAACCCAGTCAATCAAGGCACTGTCTGGCACACTCAAGATCAGCAACAGCACATCCAAAGGTTCTCCAGTGCCACCAGGTCATGGGAATTTCAAAAATTTCACGGTATTTTTATAGCCATTTTTCTAGGATGATGTTGCAAGCACTATGGGTTTCAATATATTAAGGAACCGTTAAATGGTGAAGAAGCACATTTCAATGAAAGCTCTGGAGAACTCTCAAAGGCAAGGCTTCCAAAATAGTGGCCAAAAGGTCACTTTAATCCAGTCCTATTGAGGTCTACAATATGAGGTCCATGTGTTTTTTGACACTGAACTATGGCTGCCATGTCTTTCAGAATACAATCAAGTGATATCCTGGCTGAGATTCCCAGTGCTTTGTGGAAAGCCACCCTGGGCCTAGATCTCACTTTCCAAGGGCGACTTTCATTGCGTGGCTTCCTAAAATCCCAAAACAATTCATGGCAATACTTCTCTGAGGTAAGTTCTAGAACTCAGTCTCTAAGGGGAATCACACCAGAGTTCAAGCACAGGTAGACCCAGTCATTTCTTCCAACCACCACACAAATGACCACAATTAAAACCAAAACACTCCACACGGCCCTAATCTTCTTCCATATAGACACCATCATATCTTTTGGCTGGAGTTTTCCATAAGGGGTGCAGCCCAAGACAGTGTCCAAAATAAGCTCCCTTAACCCTCATTTGCCTAAAGTCTGGGTGGCCTGGACACCCTTACCGTAAACCAGGAGTGATCAAATAGGTCTGCCATTAATACTTTTCCACTTCTTCAATTTTAGGCCTTTTAACTGTGGCATTTAGATTATTTATGTGAACTGTAGTCAAGAGAAAACCGAAGCACCTATGGGCTAGCCTCTCCATGGCTTTGAAGAATTCATTTGACCCAAAGGATCCTTATTCTCACTTGATGGAGGTCAGAAACCTTACAGAGAAAGGCGAGAGACTTCATCTACAATGATTGTAATTTTTGCCATTTTGATTTTGTATGCACACATGGGATTTTTCTTTACATCCATCAGGTGTAGGGAATCTAAGACATAGACTCACACAGGGCCAAGAGACTGATTCAGACACATCCCTTTCCAAAGCAGTTAAGTAAAGAGCCACAGGTAATGCCCATTTATATCCATTTGAAAACTGGTTACTTCAGGTTTCACAAAGGGGTGGCCTGAGGCAAAGTCCTTCCTGACATTCAGGGCAAAAGAACAATAGGCAAGCAAAAGCCCCAAAGCAGAGTTTCTCCACTGAGACTTTACTGGTCACACTGATATCTGAGTTTTCTGAGATGCTCGCCATTCCCTTCAGCTATCCAGTACATGCCCATATCACAGAGCTTGGAGGTGGTAAATATCTTGGACAGAAAACCATGAGCCTATTCTGGAGTGTATCCAGAATTCAGGAAGGTAACAAGAACTTAGGAAGTTTGAAGGTGTTGCCCTTCGATAAGGCAAGCCACAGTCCATTTATATATTGGGCAAGATTGATGCTGGGAAGCTTTCTACTAGACATTACACATCCATTGATGCATTCTCTTTTCTAATGTCTACAACCACAGACACACTGGGAAACACAGATATAGAAACACTTGTCTTGTCAAACGACTTACTAGAAACAGTTCACTCCAAACCAAACAAACCGCCTTTCCTACATTTTCTCAGAACATGAGACAAAACCACAAACACACAACTAAAACCACAAATGCATCTCCTTTCCCCAAGTAGGTCTGTGACTATTCAGAGTGTACTCTCACTGGTGAGCCTTACTATGTTCCTCTGAAATGGCCTGTCCTGTCTCAGATATGGTCTCCTTGGCCAACTCTGAAAATGTCAGGAGCCCACGGTGAGCCACTACTTGCTTTCTCTGGAAAGGCCAGTCTTCAAAGCTTTCCTGGCATTTGGCCATCCTCACATCAGTATATACCAAAAAAGACTGTCTCTGTCATTGGAATATTCAAACAAGTGAGCCCACTGGGACTGGGACTGGGACTGGCTCTGAGTGCCTGGCTTCCTATATTGCAAGTTCAGAGAGTTCCATCACCAAGGAATAGAGATGAGGTCACTTCCTTCAGGAACTGAATAAGTTCACTGCCTTTGCAACCACTTTGTCCTAACAGTTGCTTCCAAGGGTCCCATGAGATGGATGCTGCCCCTATTTCCCGTAACACTTTCACAAGTTAGAATGGTATATCACCCATAGGCACCTGTGAACAGCTCTCCACACAGGGCTGGATTTGTCCATCTTCTGTACATTAGGATCAGAGAGGCTGATTCAGACACAACCCCTCATTCAGACAAGGCTGTTTTCCATGGAAGAAGACTTTTGCACTCTCTGGTCCTTCATAGCTGCCTACATCTTCTCCAGGGATTATTTCTGCATGGAACTTTGAGGTTTTCAGCAGGTGTTATATCCCCTACATTCCTTATTGTAAGACAAACACTGTCCCTGCTCTTCTATAAAGTTAGAATGTGGGAACAGTATATGGTTTTGGTTAATAACATGTTCGATTTGGGTTAGGAATCATTTTGCTGGATGAATAATGGTATTGAAAACCTGCAATATTTATAAGAATATAGAGGTCAAATATATGTATGAAAATAGAAATCTAAGTAAGATTTGAAGCCCAGAAAGGGATTGGGCCCTTGATTGCGAGACTTAGCTTTGAATTATGTCCTGCACAGATGTCTCAGATGAATCAATACACAATGGCATCGGACCTTGTACCTTGGATGATTGAATGTTGAAGAGACCATCCATTCTAAAAAGGATAGTCAGTAGGATTTGGGAGATAGTCGGTAGATTCAGAAAGAAGAGAGAGTATAGTATTTGGACCAAAAGTTGTTTAGCAATTGGGTTTCAGTTAGAGAGTGAATGTAAATGTCAGCACAAATGCACAGTCAAAATGATGAACTGGGAAATTATGAAGGAAAAGAGATATCAATAGAGACATTAGGATATCAGGCAAAGTTTAAAGTGAGTGATAGGATTAGACATTTTCAACAGGGTTGAGTTTGAATATATAATCTTAGAAAGAAACAAATATGTAGTCAACAATTACATTGACATTTGAGAGCATTAGGCAACCTGGTCATGGATGTTTTCAGAAATCCATGCTCACTTTAAATTTAGGCTTTGGTACAATTATAAGTGTGACGTTTGCTTTATTTTCCAGAATATTACTGTGATAAAATGTATATGTAGGTCAGGTGACATGAGTATTTCTTCCACCATTTCTGGGAGCAATGTTTTGGAGACGTATAAATGAGTATTGGGAGTACAAAGAGGTGTACCATCTCTCTATGAATATAGAGATAATGCAAGAATAGACCATACTGAGAGTAAATAATATAATTGGTAAACGTTAAATAACGGATTGAATTGATATCTGAAAATATACAGGAAATCTTATATTGATATACAATCATTCATTCCAATCAGTTATACTTCTAATGGTAATATTAGGGTTATATTTTATCATGACGAGTGTGTGAGTTTTGCTTCAAAAGTGATTATGGAAATCAAAAATAATGTGTTTAGAAAGAAGTCTCATGAAAAGTCTTATCAAGAAACATGGAGGAATACATGTGTTCTGATGAAGAAAGTTATTGAAAGTGAAACAAATGCCTATAAATTTGCTAACTTGTGTATGAAATATATATCTTATGATGGGCATAAACTGAAGAAATAGTAATGTACCAGTGTTGACTAAAAATGAACATCAAAATACATATCATGTTCCATAATAATCTACTTGCATTGATGTGACATTGGGTCAGTTACTGTAGAAATATTAGGATTCGTTTGCACCATTCACTGAAGTTAGTTTTCAGTTCTAGGAAACAAATATGTATTTCAGGTGGATGAATATTTCTGAGAATAATCTTTTGAAAATTTGATTATAAATCCACATACATGAATACGAATGAATTTAGGGAGTGTACAATAAGACACATATATTTCATATTTTGAAAAATTTGGAGAGTATATATATATATATATATATATATATATATATATATATATATACACACACACACACATACACACACATTAAAAAGTAGCAACATATATGCCAATCGAAATTCTTCATGAAATGTATATCATCCACTGGTCCAAAAATATTCATTATACTGAATATGATTTTATTTATCATGTTGTTCATCTAAGAAGCTCACCCATAGGTTGAATTTTCAGTTCTAACTGTGTTTAGGAGGAGTGATCTCTTCTCCCAATTTGTTTCTGCCAAGTCAGCCACCTCACAAGAATGTACATGTGATAACAGGTAGGATTCTATATGTGCATATGAAATTACATGTGCTGAATTGGCTACAGAGAAAGGCAGAGAGGAATTCACCTATTTGTTACCTTTAAAAACACATGGATCTTCTTCTATTTCTCTCTTTATGGTTCTGTAGTTTTCATTGTGTAAGTCTTTCACCTCTTTTGTTAGGTTGATTCCCAAGTATTTTATTTTTTTTTTGAAAATATTGTGAATGGAGTGTTTTTCCTCATTTCCGATTCAGAAGTTTTGTTACTGATATACAAAAATGCCTTTGATTTGTGCGTGTTGGTTTTTTATCCTTCCACTTTGCTGAATTCATTTATTAGTTCTAGTAGTTTTTTTTGTAGACCCTTTTGGGTCTTCTAGGTATAGAATCATGTCATCCACAAACAGTGATAATTTAAGTTCTTCTTTTCCTATTTTTATGCCTTTAATTTCTTTCATCTTTCTAATTGCTCTGGCCAGTGTTTTGAGAACTATATTGAATAGAAGTGGTGATAGAGGGCATCCCTGTCTTGTTCCTGATTTTAGAGGGAATGCCTTCAATTTTTCTCCACTCAGAATGATGCTAGCCTGAGGCTTAGCATAGATAGCTTTCACAATTTCGAGGAAAGTTCCTGTTATCCCTAGTTTTTCTAATGTTTTGAATATAAAGGAATGCTGTACTTTGTCGAATGCTTTTTCTGCATCTATTGAGATGATCATATGGTTCCTATTTTAAGTCTATTTATGAGGTGAATAACATTTATTGATTTCCGTATATTGAACCATCCTTGCATCCCAGGGATTAATCCTACTTGATCATGGTGCACAATTTTTTTGATGTGCCTTTTTGTCCGATTCGCCAGAATTTTATTGAGGATTTTTGCATGTAGTTTTATCAGAGATATTGGTCTGTAGTTTTCTTTCTTTGAGGTGTCATTGTCTGGTTTTGGAATCAGGGTGATGTTGGCCTCATAGAATGAATTTGGCAAAGCTCCCTCTTTTTCCACTTCCTGAAATAAATTGAAAAGTATTGGTATTAATTCTTCTTTAAAGGTTTTGTAAAACTCCGCTGTATACCCATCTGGTCCTGGGCTTTTCTTGGTTGGTAGTCTTTTGATTGCTTCTTCAATCTGATCCATTGATACTGGTCTGTTCAAATTGTGTGTATCCTCCAGACTCAGTCTGGGCAAATCATAGGATTTAAAAAATTTATCGATGTCTTCACTCTCTTCTCTTTAATTGGAATATAGGTTTTCAAAATAATTTTAAAAATGTGGCATTTATACACCATGGAGTATTACGCAGCACTAAAAAATGACAAAATCATGGGATTTGCAGGGAAATGGATGGTATTAGAGTAGATTATGCTTAGTGAAGCTAGACAATCCCTAAAAAAACAAATTCCAAATGTCTTCTTTGATATAATGAGAGCAACTAAGAACAGAGCAGGAAGGAATAGCAGGAAGAAAAGGTCAACATTAATAAGAGACATGAGGTGGGAGGGAAAGGGAGAGAAAAGGGAAATTGCATGGAAATGGAGGGAGACCCTCAATGTTTTACAAAATTATATATAAGAAGTTGTGAGTGGAAGGGGAAAATAAACAAGTAGGAAAATGAATTACAGAAGATGGAGTAGAGAGAGAATATGGGAGGGGAGGGGAGGGGAGGGGGGATAGTAGAGGCTAGGAAAGGTAGCAGAATACAACAGATACTAATAGGGCATTATGTAAAAATGTGGATGTGTAACCGATGTGATTCTGCAATCTGTATTTGGAGTAAAAATGTGAGTTCATAATCCACTTGAATCTAATATATGTAATACAAGATGTCAAGAGTTTTGTAATATTTTGAACAACCAATAAAAAAACACATGGAGAACTATTTCAACAAAAAATTGACTAGATTTATAACTCCTACCCTGTATAATGCAAAAGGCAAGACCAACTATACACTATGCCTTGTCTGAACTGCTTGTATTTCTATTCTTTTTGGGTTATTTTTCTCCATCATATTAGAATTATTAGTCAGAGTCTAGTACGGTATGGGTTAGTTTCAGGGATTCAGTATTTTGAATGGAAAATAGGAAAATAAATCCAATGTGTATGTAAATATGTGCTACACAAAAATCTTCCCACTCTCATCCAGAATAATGCCTTGACATTACCTTCGCCCCAAGTAAAACACCATTAGAGGAGAAGAGTTAGAAAAACTGTGAATACATATCTGGAATGAAATATGCTCAAGAGTTCACAACCTTGAAGGTGGTAGAGGAGTTTCCAAAAGTTAGGAACAGGTAAATATTCGACAAAATTGGAGCTCTGCTGGACTAAAGACTTCTTGAGAAACTGCCTCTGAGTTTGGGCACTTGAAATATTTGTTGTTGTCAGGAGCTTTAGCTTCCTTTGTAGAGAGACCATCAAAGCTGGGTATGTATCTAAGTGACCTGGAGGACATGGTTTCTTATTTTCTAATGAACATGAGGCAGCAGTGCTGAATTCTCTCTTTGTAGGTAAACTGTGGGGACTGGGGGCTAACTCTTTCCGTGTGGACTCTAAAGCCATTCGGTCATCCTCCACTTCTCGTGGTGTTTCTTGCTGCTGCAATGCGAGCTTGGTATTTGCTTCACACAATACAAGGAATTCAACTGGGACACAGTGCTAAAGGGAGTTCTGTCACGTGCGGTGTTTCAGGGTCTGCAGGATAATGTACCACCCAGGCTTCGATCCCACATAGCTTGCATCCTTGACCATAGCAATTTGATTCTGAACATTGCCCTGAAAACTCTGCATATTAAAAGATGCCTTTACATAGAAGGGTATGCTGGCTGCACCATGTCAGTTACAAGCCATTTGGAAGCCAATGGCAGATCCACATGGCCCCACCACAGATATTTTCTCACACACCTGCACACAACTTCTCTAGGCCCACTTCTCATCAGGCCCCAACTTACTGGCATCTCTGTTCTTACACCATTTTCATGGTCATGGGAATTTCAAAAATTTCATGGTATTTATCTAGCCATTTTTCAAGATTGATTTTGGAGGCATTGTGGTTTAAATTCATTCAGGAATCATTCAATGGTGAGGAAGCTCATTTGAATGAAAGCTCTGGTGAATCTCTGAGGCAAGCCTTCCCAAAGAGTGGCCAAAAGGTCACATGAGCCCAGGCCTACTGCTGTCTACAATGTGAGGTCCATGTGTGTTTTGACTCTCATCTATGGCTGCCATGTCTTTCAGAATAAAACCATGTGATATCCTGGCTGAGATTCCCAGTGCTCTGTGGAAAGCAAACCTGGGCCTAGATCTCGGTTTCCAAGGGCGACTCTCATGCGTGGCCAACTAAAATCCCAACACATTTCATGATAATACTTCTCTAAGGTCAGTTCCAGAACCCAGTCTCTAAGGGGAATCACACCAGATTTCAGCCCAGGTGTACCCAGTCATATCTTCCAACTACCACACAAATGATGACAATTAAAATCAAAACACTCCCACATGGCCCTCATCTTCTTCCATATATTCACTCTCATTCTAAGCTCTGTCTGGAGGTTTCCATGAGCGGCGAAGTCCAAGAGAGTGTCCAAAATAAGCTCCCTTGCCCCTCATTGCCTAAAGTCATGGTGGCATGGACACCCTTCCTGTGAACCAGGTGTGATCAAATAGGCCTGCCCTCAATACGCCTAGGCTTCTCCAATTTGAGGCATACTGACTGTCAGGTATAGATATTTTTATGTGAACTGGAGTCATGAGAAAACCCAAGAACCTATGTGCTAGACTCTCCAGGGCTTTGAAGAACTCATTTGACACAAAAAATCCCTATTCTCACTTGATGGAGGTCAGGAGCCTTACAGAGGAAGGTGAGAGACTTCATGCACAGGGACTGCTCTTTTGGCCATTTTGGTTATGGATTCACACACGGAATGATCCATCAGGTGATGAGAATGTAAGCCACAGCCTCACACAGATCAAAGAGGCTGATTCAGACACATCCCTTTCCAAAGCAATTTAGCAAATACCCACTGGTGATGCCCATTCATTTCCATTTGAAAACTGTGTGCTTCAGGCTTCACAAAGGTGTGCCCTGAGACAAAGAGCTTCCTGACATTCTGGGCAAATTAACAATAGGTAAACAAATGGGCCAAATAGAGTTTCTCTACTGAGACTTTACAAGACACACTGATGTCTGATTTTTCTAAAATGCTCCAATTCCCATATATTAAATTATGTAGAGACATTAATGAACAAGAGCAAGTCATGGCAGCTGCAGTAAAACAGGCTTTAGAACAAGGGCAAGTCGTGGCAGCTGCAGTAAAATAGGCTTTAGATGCCAGGACAAGAACATGCTACAATTGTGAACAAACAGGACATTTTAAAAGGAATTGCCCCATAAGAGGAGGGTTTAACAAAACTAGGTATCAAAGGAGTAGAATACGGGGTATTTGCCCAGGATGCCATAGAGGGAGACATTGGACTAATGAATGCCATTTTCAAACCACCATAGAGGGTAGTATATTATCAAAAAACAAACAGGGACCAGGTGTTTATCCATGATATCATGGAGAAAGGCATCAGGTTACGTTGCCAGAAAATGGACAGGGGGACCCAATGCTCTGGGGCCCCAAACCACAAATATACCGAGCACTGGAGGAACCCAGCAACCCCATCAGGGTAGTGCCAAAGACACATTGTCCATCAGAGCCCTCAACAGACAAACCAGAGGGAATGCAGGGTTGGACATCTGCACCTCTGTCAGAGCAGTACTAACTCCAGAGATGGGAGTTCAAATCATTCTCTCAGGGGTAAAAAACCTCTTCCCCAAGGAGCAGTAGGCTTATTATTGGGACGCAGCTCTTCTACTCTAAAAGGACTTATGATAAGTCCTGGGGTAATTGATCCTAATTATGAAGGTGAAATAAAAATTATAGCCAGTTCTCCAAAGGGTATATCAGTAATTTCACCAAGAGACAGAATAGCACAGTTACTAATAATACCACGCTTACATGATAAATTTTCCAGTCATGTTGTAGAAAGAGGTTCCAAGGGATTAGGCTGCACAGATGTAGATTTGGCTATGTTTTCTCTAAAGTTAGATACTTGCCCCATACTAAAACTAAATATTCAAGGACATGAATTAAATGGGCTACTGGATACAGATGCAGAATTTAGCATCATCTCTCATCCAGAATGGCCAAAATATTGGCCATTACAACCATCCACTCAAACACTTCAAGGCCTAGAATTGGCGACTAATCCCCATCGAAGAGCAATGGTATTAGATTGGAAGGATCCTGAAGGATGTGAAGGAACTATATAGCCATATGTATGGATCATCTTCCCGTAAATTTATGGGGATGAGATGTCCTAGATGAATTAGGTTTGAAATTAACAAAAAACATCAATTAAAATATACCCACAATTATGGTTAGACAAGGTTTTAGGATAGGAAAAAGATTAGAAAAACAATATCAAGGTATAGCAGCTCCAATACTAATAGATCAAAGAACAGACAGAAATGGGTTGGATTTTAAGAAAGGGACACTAAGACAATAAAAATTACTTGGAAATAAGAAAGACCAGTATGGGTTCCTCAGTGGACCTTGACTAAAGAAAAGGTACCAGCAGCCCATGATCTGGTCAAACAACAATTAGCAGAAGACATATAAAACCATCTGTATCTCCCCATAATACTCCCAGTTTTGTCATCAAAAAGTAATCTGGTAAATGGAGATTATTGCAAGATTTAAGAGGCATTAATAATGAGATGGTTATTATGGGACATGCTCAATCAAGGATTCCACAATTATCTGCTTTGCCAAAACTTGGTATGATTTATGTATAGATATTAAAGATTTTTTTTTTCATTTCCAATTCAACCTTAGGATAGTCCATGTTTTGCATTTACTAACCCTGCAATGAATCATGAAGGTCCTGATCAGAGATACAAATTGAAAGTACTCCCTCAAAGGATGGCTAATAGCCCAACTATGTGTCAAATTTATGTTAACAAAGTAATCCAGCCACTTAGAAATCAAAATCCTGAACTACAAATATTTCACTATATGGATGATATATTATTAGCACACAAAGCTAAAAACACATTGCTAGAATGTTATGCCACACTTAAAAACATATTAAAAAATATAAACTAGAGATAACAATAGATAAAGTAGAATTAAATTTTCCAATTAATTATTTAGGAGTTCTATTATCCTCAACCATGATCTTTCCACCAAAAATTCAAGTACGAATAGATCAACTCAAATCACTTAATGACTTTCAAATGTTATTAGGAGACATAAATTGGATAAGGCCTTATCTAGGTATACGCACAATAGAGTTGGAACCTTTTTTGATATCCTAAAAGGTCCATCAGATCCAAATTCACCCCGCATGTTAACGCCTGAAACAAGAAAGGCATTAAAATTATTGAAACATATATGGAAAATATGCATTTGGATAGAATTGATTTAAGTTTGTCTTAATTATTTATTGTACTACCAACAAAAAATATTACTACAGGAGTATTTTGGCAAGAAGGTCCATTATTATGGATGCATTTATCTTATTCCCCTAACAATATTCTTACTCAGTATACTGAGGCTGTAGGACAATTAATACTGAAAAGAGCAAAAGCAGCAAAGGAAGTGTTTGGAATTTCTCCCAAAAAAATAATTACTCCATATACTCTGAATCAAATTGATGAGTTAGCTAATGAGTTAAATACTTGGGCAATAATCATGTGCAAATCTAATATTTCATTTGATAATCACTTAACATCCAATCCTTTATTGTATTTTTGATCATTTCATCCTGTAATTTTTCCAAAAATGACAAGAAAAACACCTATCATGAATGCTCCAAATATATTCACTGATGGGTCAAATAATGGTACAGCAGCAATAGTTACACCTGATCAAACTTTTACATTTCTAGTACCCAAACAATCATCTCAAAAGGTAGAGCTTAATGCAGTATTACAAGCTTTTGTGATGTTTAAAGATTCTGTAATTAATTTATTTTCCCTTAGTCAGTATATAGTTAATGCTATAGTATCCCTTGAAGATGCTGGTAGGATTTCCCCTTCCTCTACTGTTTTCTCTTTGCTTTCCACTATACAAAGTCTAATCTTGGACAGAAAAGATCTGTTCTTTATAGGAAATATCAGAACACATACAGGATTGCCTGGAGCCCTTAGTTTGGACAATGATTTAGCAGATAAAACTACACATGACATACATATTTTCTCTATAGTAGAAGAAGCTACAAATTTTCATAAAAAGTTCCATGTGAATCCTAATAGTTTACAAAAGTGCTTTAAAATAACTAAGGAAAAATCTAGACAAATAATAAAACAATGTCAAAATTGTGTGACCTTTTTACCACACGTTAATCTTCGAGTCAATCCTAGAGGATTGATACCTAACCATATTTGGCAGATGAACGTCACAAACTTGCCAGAATTTGGAAAATTAAAATATTTGCATGTTACAGTTGATACTTCTTCTGGATTTTTGATGGGCTCCCTTCTTGTCGGAGAAAAAAACTAAAGATGATATAGCTCATTGCTTACAAAATTTTGCCACTGTGGGTGTTCCAAAACAGTTAAAAACAGATAATGCCCCTGGTTATACTTCTACCTCTTTTAAACAATTTTGCTCATTATTTGGCATCACTCATATAACAGGAGTCCCATACAATCAGCAGGGACAAGGTATAGTTGAAAGAGCACATCAAACTCTTAAAAAGTACTTACTAAAGCAAAAAGAAGGAATTGGGAAGGGGTATATATTCCCCAAAGATAAACTTAAAATAACCCTTTTTACTCTAAACTTTTTAAATTTGGATTCAACAGGGCTTAGTGCTGCAGAAAGGCATATATGTCCAAAAAATGTACATAAGCCCAAGGTACTTTGGAAGGATATTCTAACAGGACAATGGAAAGGTCCTGACCCAGTAATTGTCTGGAGTCGGGGGCCTGTTTGTGTGTTTTCACAGGGAGAACAGGAGCCGATTTGGATTCCAGAGAGATTAACTAAAGAGATTTCTACAGACCCAAAAGAAGATGATTTGGCTCAAATCAATTACAGCTGATATCCAGAACTCCAGTTTGGCTATTCTTACATCTGTGACAGAACCAGGATGTTTTTTTCAATATCTATTTTATTATTGCCCTTTCCCATATCATGAAGTTCTTTTTTGTTTTTTGAGCTCATACAGACCTAGGTTAATGTTTTGCTGATCAGTTTTATTTTTGGACTATAGAGTTTTTAGACTTTGCAATGGAGATTTCACGTGTAAAAAGTTATAAAGCCTTTACTATTATGTTATGTGTTGTATGTATTATATTATGTGTGCACACTTGTGTTTTGTGTTATATGTTTGAATGTACATAACCATATATCCTATGTGATGAGCGCTCATGAAAAAATGGATCCAAATATATTTTTTTTATTCACGTGATGTAAATATTTTAATTTAAATTGGGTAAACACCCGTTGAGGATTGTTTTAAAATGTGAACAAAAAGGGAGGTTAACAGATCTGTTTGCTTTCTTTCACCTTTCTTTTTCATTATATTTAATAAATCTCTTCAAGACAATGTAAATTGTTAAGAAAATTGTTTTCTTTTAGTGCCTTCTGGAATGTTACATAATTTTTTCTTTAGGCATTGTTGCCAGAATTCCTATCTTCATCCCAGTGCCTGTGAAGACAAAGATAAAACCAATCTACAGCTTCTGCAAAAGCCATCACTGAACTGCTTGCAGAACTTGCCTGGACTATGTATCACTTGTATGCATTGTGAACTCACCTGCATGCATTGTGATCAATATGTTGGTGCTTCGACTTGTGGTAGTGTTGGGGTATTTTTGCTGATGATGTCATCGGTGGTACAATTTTTCCAAAAGGAGCCCTCAATTGGCTTGGTGTATCTTCCTCCCTTCTGCTTGTCATGGTTGTTCAGCTAAAATTTGGGGTCCAACAGAGATGAGACAAAGAACCTTACCCCCCCCACTGGTACAAAGTCCTCTCCATAGGTGTGGCTGTATACTGGACCTGTAGTTAGTGACGGGTAAGATCCAGTTGCAATGGTACCAACCTAAGACTGGAGGCTGACACCTTGAGGTCAGCTCATTCGATAATGGGTAAGGACCATATGTACTATTGGACAACCTAAGGCAGGCATGGTCCCTAAGCCACATGCTTGTTGTTTAAACAGAGAGGGGGAGATGTTGAGAGCCACAGCCCGAGGGGTCAAAGAAAACTTTCAGACTGCCAGCTGATGGTTTGCTCACAGCGGCCCCAGCAACATCTAGCTGATTGGCTACTCTGCGGTGATGCCCATTGGGCTGTTTCCCCACCCTTTCAAACCACCAAGCTGCTCATTGGGGGACTTTTTTGGCTCTGCCCAAATGACCCAGCCAATCGAACTCAAGAGCAGGAGGAGTGGAGAGGTTGAGAGATTGTGGGAAGCTGGTGGTGGCAGTTGTGCTCTGAGGGTATTTCCCGAGGAGCTATTTTTTTGGCGTGTGTAGTTCTAAAAATAAAGTTAGTTTATTTGACAAGGGGCTCCTGAATTGTGCCCAGCCAGACTGTGGCAATCATAAATTGATGGAGAAAAACAACCAAAACAGAATAGAAATACAAGCAGTTCGGAGGAGGCATGGTGTATAGCTGGATTTACCTTTTGTATGATAAAGGGTAGGTGTTATTAATCTAGTCAATATTAAATTGAAATAATTCTCCGTGTGTTTTAAAGTTAACAAATATGTGAATACCTGTCTCCCTTTATCTGTATCCTATTCAGCACATGTATTTTTGTATGCACATATAGAATCCTACCTGGTATCACATGTACACTTTTGTGAGGTGGCTGACTTGGCAGATACAAATTGTCAAAAGAGATCACTCCTCCTGAACGTTGTTGGAACTGAAAATTAAAACTACGGGTGAGCTTCCTAGTTGAACAAGATAATACATAAATCCATGTTCAGTAAAATGAATATTTTTGGATCTGTGGATGATATATATTTCATGATGAATTTCGATTGGCATATATATTGCTACCATTTAATGTCTGTGCATTTGCGTGTGTGTGTGTGTGTGTGTGTATATATATATATATATATATATATATATATATATATATATACTCTCCAGATTTTTCAGCATATAAAATATATGTGTCTTATTATACAATCCCTAAATGCATTCATATTCATGCATGTGGATTTATAATCAAATGTTCACAAAATTATTCTCAGAAATATTCATCCACCTCAAATATATATTGTTTCCTAGTGCTGAAATCTAAATTCAGTGAATGGTGCATAGAAGTCATAATTTTTCTACAGTAACTGACCCACTTTAACATCAATGCAAGTAGATTACTATGGTACATGATGTGTATTTTGACGTTCATTTTTATTGAACACTGTTACATTACTATTTCTTCAGTTTATGCACATCATAGGATATATATTTCATTCACAAGTTTGCAAATTTATAGGCATTTGTTTCACTTTCTATCACTTCCTGCTTCAGTACACATGTATTCCTACATGTTTTTTACTGTTTTTTTCATGAGACTTCTTTTTATTTTAGGTTTCAACAATCACTTTTGAAGCAAAACTCACACACTCTTCATGACAAACCATAACCCTAATATTACCATTAGATGTATAAATGGTTGTAATAAATGTATGTATATAAATATAAGATTTCCTGTATATTTTCAGATATCAATTCAATCCATTATTTAATGTTGGAACCAGTTATATTATTTATTCACAGTATGGTCTATTCATTCATTTTATCTATTTTCGTAGACACAGGGTATACCTATTTGTACACCCAATACTAATTTATACAACTTCAAAATATTGCCCACAGAATTAGTGGAAGAAATACTCATGTCACCTGAACTACATATACACTTTATCACACTAATATTCTGGACACAAAATGCAAAGTTCACACTTATGATTGTACCAAAGCCTAAATGGAAAGTGAGCATGGATTACTAAAAACAACCAAGTCCAGATTGCCTAATGCTCTCAAATGTCAATCGTATTGGTGCTAAATATTTGTTTCTCCCTAAGATTGTGTATTCAACCTCTACCCTGTTGAAAATGTCTAATCCTATCACTCAATTTATACATTGCCTGATTTCTTAATGTCTCTATTCATATCTGCTTCCCTATATATTTTCCCCAGTTCATCATTGTGACTGACTCTTCACATGTGCTGACATTTACGTTCATTCTCTACCGGAAACCCTATTGTTAAAGAACTTTTGGTCCAAATCCTATACTCACTCTTCTTCCTAAACCTACTGACTATCTTTCTAATCCTACCGACTACCCTTTTTGAGTGGATGGTTTCTTCTACATTTAATCATCCAATTTACAAGGTCCTATGCCATTGTTTATCAATTTATCTGAGACATTTGTGCAGAAGGTATTTCAAAGCTAAGTATCCCAATCAAGGGCCCAATGCTCTTCTGGGCTTCAAATCTTACCCAGACTTCTGTATTTATACTTATATTTCACCTATATATTCTTGTAAATATCACAGGTTCCCAATACCATTATTCATCACACAGAATGATTCCTAACCCAAATTTAACCTGTTATTACCCTAACCATACACTGTTCCCTCAATCTAACTTTACAGAAAAGCAGGGACAGAGTTGGTCTTACAATACAGGAGTGTAGGGGATATTCCACCTGCTGAGAACCTCAAAGGTCCATGCAGAAATGATCCCTGGAGAAGTTGTAAGCAGCTATGAAGGACCTGAGGGAGGAAAAGACAACTTCCATTGTAAACAACCTGGTCAGGATGAAAGGATGTGTCTGAATCAGCCTCTTTCATCTTAATGTAGAGAAGATGGACCAAACCAGGCTTGTGTGGAGAGCTGTTCCCGGGTGCCTATGGTGAAATACCATTCTAACTTGTGAAAATGTCACAGGAAGTAGTGGTACCCTGCACCTCTTGGGACCCTTGGAAGTAACTGTTAGGACAAAGTGGTTGCCAAGGCAGTGACTTCATTAACTTCCTGAAGGAAGTTACCTCACATGACTTCCTTGGTGATGGAACTCTCTAAATTTGGGATTCAGGAAGTCAGGCAACCACAGCCAGTCCCAGTCCCAGTCCCAGTGGTCTCACTTGTTTGGGTTAACCAAGGACAGAGTCAGTCTTTCTTGGTACCTAGTGATGTGAGGATGGCCAAATGCCAGGAAAGCTAAGAAGAGGGGCCTTTCCTGAGAAAGAAGGTAGTGGCTCACCACTGGCTTCTGACAACTTCACAGATTTGGCCAAGGAGACCAGAACAGAGGTAGCACAGTCCACTTCGAGGAAATATAGTATGGCCCACCCGTCAGAGGACACTCCGGATAGTCACAGACCTACTTTGGGGAAGGAGGTGCCTTTTTGAGTGTGGGTGTGAGTTTGTGGTTTTGTCTCATGTTCTGAGAATAGGTAGCAAAGGCAATTTGTTTGGTTTGGAGAAGACTGTTTCTAGTATGTTCTCTGACAAGGTGAGTGTTTCTATTACTGAGTATCCCACTCTGTCCGTGGTTGTAGTATTAGAAAAAGAATGCATCAATGGGTGTGTTCTGTCTAGTAGAAAGCTTCCCTGCATTCATACTGCCAATTTATGAATGGACTGCGGCTAGCCTTATCAATGGGCAAAACCTACTATCTTCCTAAATTCCTGTTTTCTTCCTGAATTCTGGACACTCTCCAGAATAGGCTCATGGTTTTGTGTCCAAGATATGTACCACCTCCAAGCTCTATCACATGGCCATGTACTGGATAGCTGAAGGGAATGGTGAGCATCTCAGAAAACTCAGATATCCGGGTGACCAGGAAAGTCTCAGTGGGGAAACCCTGCTTTGGGCCTTTTGCTTACCTATTTTTCTGTTGCCCTGAATGCAAGGAAAGTCTTTGGCTCAGGCCACCCCTTTGTGAAACCTGAAGAAAACAGTATTCAAATGGAAATGAATGGGGATCACCTGTGGCTCTTTGCTTAATTGGAAAGAGATGTGTCTGAATAAGCCTCTTGGCCCTGTGTGAAGCTGAGGCTTAGATTGTCAGCACCTGATGGATCTAAAGAAAGATCCCATGTTTGCATCCATAACCAAAATTCAAAAAATCAGTCATTGTGGATGAAGTCTCTCACCTTCCTCTGTTAGGTTCCTGACCTCCATCAAGTGTGAATATGGACCCTTGGGTCAAATGAGTTCTTCAAAGCCCTGCAGATGTGCTAGTGTTCTCTCATGAATACAAACCACATAAAGAATCTATACCTGACAGTCAGTAGGCCTCAAATAGTAGAAGCAGAGCAGTAATAATGGCAGGCCTATTTGATCACTCCTGGTTCACAGGAAGGGTGTCCAGGCCACACTGACTTTAGGCAAATGAGGGGCAAGGGAGCTTATATTGGACACTGTCCTGAGCTGCATCACTCATGGAAACCTCTAGCCAGAAGTTATGATCAGTGTCTATATGGAAGAAAATTAGGGCCATGTGGGAATGTTTTGGCTATAATTGTGGTCATTTTTGTGGCAGTTGGAAGAGATGAGTGGGTCCGCCAGGGCTGGAACTCTTGGGTAATTCCCCTTATAGACTGAGTTCTGGAACTGACCTCAGAGAAGTATTGCCATGAATTGTGTTGGGATTTTAGGAGGCCACGCATGAGATTCACCCTTGGATTCGGAAATCTAGTCCCAGGTTGGTTTTCCACAGAGCACTGGGAATCTCAGGCAGGATATCACTTGATTTTATTATGAAAAACTTGGCAGCCATAGTGGAGAGCCAAAACACAAATGGACCTCACATTGTAGAGTTCAATGTGCCTGGCTTCATGTGACCTTTTGGCCACTCTTTGGGAAGATTTGCCTGTGAGCGTTCTCCAGAGATTTCATTGAAATGAGCTTCCTCACCGTTTAATGGTTCCTGAATGAATTGAAACCCACAGTGCCTCCAAGTTCATCCTTGAAAAATGGCTATCTCCTGCAACAGCAAAGGGTTTATTGGGGGTCCAGCATGTGGGGGATCAGAGCTAACTTGAATAGAGCAGAGTGCCCTGAGAAGAGCTTAAGCAGAGCTTATATACTTTCCTTGGGGAGGGCAGGGAGCGAAGTTTTTTGATGGGTAAGGGCGAGTGGGCGGTTTGCGTTCAACCGGGTGAAGGAGTACATTCTGCAGTTTAGCAGTTGGGGACAGGACATTCTGGAAACAAGATTAGCAAACAGTTCTCAAGATTTCAAGAGTGTTTTGTTAAGCATACAGAAAAAAAGTGACAAGTACCTATTTTATTAACCTTTCATTCCTCACTTCTTCTTCTATCTACTTTTAATCATAAAAGTGATCATTGGGGGGTGTCACATTCAATGTCTTCTAGTGGAGTATTACCATAAGTTTAACTTGTCCAATTTGAGCTTGGAGAAAAGAAATTACACGGTTGAGCAAAGAGGGTTTTATAGTTAGCAATATTATGCAGATTATTTTGGACAGGCCAGGGTTGTTAAAAAGTAGTCAAAGAGGGGGACTATGTGAACCAAGACTCAAACCACCCTTTTTTGTCCTCTCACTCTCTCATTGACGCTCTTCAGGGTGTCTTTTTAATTTAATCATAATTTTTTTACAACTCCATTATGCTCGGAATAAACACAACATTCTTCCCAGGAAGTGACAAGTACCTATTTTATTAACCTTTCACTACCGACTAACCCTTTTTGACTGGATGTTCCCATCGACATTCAATCATCCAAGGTACAAGGTCCAATGCCATTGTATATTGATTAATCTGACACAACTGTGCAGAACCTAATTCAAAGCTAAGTATCCCAATCTAGGGCCCAATGCTCTTCTGGGCTTCAAATCTTACGTAGATTTCTGTTTTCATACATATATTTCACCTATATATTCTCATACATATCGCAGGTTCCCAATACAATTATTCATCCAGCAGAATGATTCCTACCCCAAATCAAACATGTTATTAACCCTAACCATACACTGTTCCCTCAATCTAACATTGCAGAACAGCAGGGACAGAGTTGGTTTACAATACAGAAATGTAGTGGATCTTCCACCTGCTGAAAACCTCAAAGGTCCATGCAGAAATGATCCCTGGAGAACATGTAGGCAGCTATGAAGGACCTGGGAGAGTAAAAGTCATCTTCCATGGCAAACTACCTGGTCAGGATGAAGAACTGTGTCTCATTCAGGCTCTCTCTTCTTAATCTAGAGAAGATGGACCAAACAAGGCCTGTGTGGAGAGCTGTTCCTGGGTTCCTATGGTTGATATACCGATCTAACTTGTGAAAGTGTCAGAGGAAGTATGGAAGCAGCTATTAGGACAAAGTGGTTGCTAAGGTAGTGACCTCATTCACTTCCTGAAGGAAGTGACCTCACCTCACTTCCTTGGTGATGGAACTCTCTTAACTTGGGATTTAAGAAGCCAGGCATCCAGAACCAGTCCCAGTCACAGTCACAGTGGGATCACTTGTTTAGTTTTACCAAGGACAGAGTCACTCTTTCTGGGTACCTACGGATGTGAGGATGGTCAAATGCCAGGAAAGCTCTGAGAGGGGCCTTTCCTGAGAAAGCAGGTAGTGGCTCACTGCTGGCTTCTGACTACTTCACAAAGTTGGCCAAGGAGACCAGATCTGAGAAAGGACAGGCCATTTGGGTGGAACATAGTATGGCCCAGCAGTCAGAGGACACTCCGGATAGTCACAGACCTACTTGGGGAAAGGAGATGCCATTGTGGGTGTGGGTGTGGGTTTGTGGTTTTGTCTCATGTTCTGAGAATAGGTAGCAGTGGCAGTTTGTTTGGTTTGCAGTGAACTATTTCTACTAAGTCGTTTCACAAGGCATGTGATTCTATATCTGTGTACCTCACTGTGTCCGTGGTTGTAGACATTAGAAAAAAGAATGCATCAATGGATGTGTCCTGTCTACTAGAATGCTTCCCAGAATTTATCCTGATGAATTAATGAATGGACCAGGGCTTGCCTTATCAATGGCCAACATCTGCTATCTTCCTAAGTTCCTGTTTTCTTCTGGAATTCTGGCCACTCTCCAGAATAGGCTCATGGTTTTGTGTCCAAGATATGTACCACCTTCAAGCTCTGTCACATGGTTATGTACTGAATAGCTGAAGGGAATGGTGAACATCTCAGAAAACGTAGATATCAGTGTGACTACTAACCTCTCAGTGGAGAAACCCTGCTTTGGGCCTTTTGCTTATAAAATCTTCTTTTGCCCTGAAAGTCAGGAAGGTCTTTGCCTCATGCCAACCCTTTGTGAAGCCTGAAGAAAACAGTTTTCAAATGGAAATGAATGGGCATCACCTGTGGCTCTTTGCTTAATTGCTTTGGAAAGGGATGTGTCTGAATCAGGCTCTTGGCCCTGTGTAAGTCTGTGACTTAGATTGTCATCACCTGATGGATGTAAAGAAAGATCCCATGTGTGCATCCAAAACCAAAATGGCCAAAAGAGCAGTCATTGTGGATGAAGTCTCTCGCCTTTCTCTGTAAGGTTCCTGATCTCCACCAAGTGAGAATAGGGATCCATTGGATCAAATGAGTTCTTTAAAGCTCTGCAGAGGCTAGCCCATTGCGGCTTGCTTTTTCTCATGACTCAAATACACATAAAGAATCTAAACCCCACAATCAGTAGGCCTCAAATTGGAGAAGCGGAGCAGTATCAAATGCAGGCCTATTGGATCACTCCTGGTTCACAGGAAGGGTGTCAGGACACTCGAACATTAGGCAAATGAGGGGCAAAAGAGCTTATTTTGGACACTGTCTTGGACTGTGCCCCTCATGGAAACCTCTAGCAAGAGTTATGATGAGTGTCTATATGGAAGAAAATGAGGGCCATGTGGGAGTGTTTTGGTTTCAATTGTGTTCATTTGTGTGGTGGTTGGAAGAGATGACTTGGTCCACCTTGGCTTGAACTCTGGTCTGATTCCCCATAGAGACTGAGTTCTGAAACTCACCTCAGAGAAGTATTGCCATTAATTGTGTTGGGATTTTAGGAGGCCACGCATGAGAGTCGCCCTTGGAAACTGAGATATAGGCCCAAGGTGCCTTTCCACAGAGCACTGGCAATCTCAGCCAGGATAATACATGATTATATTGTTAAAAACATGGCAGCCATAGTTGAGAATCAAAACAAACATGGACCTCACAGTATAGAACTCGATAAGCCTGGCTTCATGTGACCTTTTTGCCACTCTTTGGAAAGCCTTGCCTGTTAGTGTTCTCCAAAGATTTCATTGAATTGAGCTTCCTCACCATTTAATGGTTCCAGAATGAATTGAAACCGACAGTGCTTCCAACTTCAATCTTGAAAAATGCCCAGATAAATACCATGAAATTTTTGAATTTCCCATGACCAGGTCGCACTGGGGAACCTGTGGATTTCCTACGTCTGATCATGAGTGTATCAGGCAGTGCCTTGATTGACAGGGATTCATAAAAATGATGTAGAACAGCGATACCAGTAAGTTGAACCCTGCTGAGTCGAGGGCCTAGAGCAGAGGTGGGAAGGTGTATGATAAAACATCTGTGTGGGCCAATGTGAATCTGCCATTGGCTTCCAAATGGCTTGTGACTGACATGGTGCAACCAGCAGAATGTTCTATGTAAAAGCATATTTTTATATGGAGAGGTTTCAGGGCAATGTTCAGAACCAGGTTGCTATTGACAAGAGGGCAAGCTATGGGGGATAGAAGCCTGGTTGGTGCATTCTCCTGAGAACCCTGATCCACCGCACATGACAAAACTCCCTCCAGCACTGTGTCCCAGTTGAACTCCTTGTATATCATGAAGCAAATACCAAACTCCCAGTGCAGCAACAAGAAACACCTTGAAAATTGGAGGATGACCAAATGGCTTCACAGTCCACATGGGGAGACACTTAGCCCACATTGGCCACAATTGACCTACAAAGAGAGAAATCAGCACTGCTGCCTCATGTTCATTGGAAAATAAGAAACCATGTTCTCCAGGTCACATAGATGCAGACCCAGCTTTGATGGGCTCACTAGAGAGAAAGCAAAAGCTCCTTACA
Organism: Callospermophilus lateralis; assembly: GCF_048772815.1. NCBI lineage: Eukaryota > Metazoa > Chordata > Mammalia > Rodentia > Sciuridae > Callospermophilus > Callospermophilus lateralis. The sequence goes on along the minus strand of NW_027514437.1, from coordinate 1,020,102 downwards.
AAAACATGTATTTCAAGTGCCCATCCTCATAGGCAGTTTCTCAAGAAGTCTTTAGGGCACCAGAGCTCCATGTTTTGGAAAGTTTACCCTGTCCCTTACTTTGGGTAACTCCTCTAACACCTCCAAAGTTGTGAACTCCTGAGCATATTCCATTCCAGATATGTATTCACAGATTTTCTACCTCTTCTCTTCTCATTATGTATTACTTGGGGTGGAGGTAATGACAATGCATTGTTCTGGATGAGAGTAAGAAGATTTTTGTGTACCACATATTTGCATACACTTTGGATTAATTTTCCAATTTTCCATTGGACATACTGAATCCCTGACACTAAACCATACCCTACTAGACTCTGACTGCTTATCCTAATATGATTGAGAAAAATAACTCAAACAGAATAGAAATAAAAGAAGTTCAGAGGAGGGGTGGTGTATAGTTGGGCTTGCCTTTTGCAATATATAGGGTAGGAGTTATAAATCTAGTCAATTTTTAATTGAAGTAGTTCTCAGTGTGTTTTTAAAGTAAACAAATAGGTGAATCCCTGTCTCCGTTTATCTGTAGCCTATTCAGCACATGCTTTTGTATATGCACATATAGAATACTACCTGGTATCACACGTATACACTTGTGAGGTGGCCAGCTTGGCAGATACAAATTGTGAGAAAAGATCACTCCTCCTAATCGCTGTTGGAACTGAAAATTCAACCTATGGGGGAGCTTCCTAGTTAAACAGCATTATACATAAATCCATGTTCAGTAATATAAATATTTTTTGGATCTTTGGACGATATATATATCATGATGAATTTTGATTGTCATATATATTGCTACTTTTTAATGTCTCTGTGTGGGTTTTGTGTGTGTGTGTGTGTGTATATATATATATATATATATATATATATATATATATATATACGCTCTAGATTTTTCAAAACGTGAAACATATGCGTCTTATTATGCACTGCCTAAATTCATTCATGTTCATCTATGTGGATTTCTAATCAACTTTTCACAAGATTATTCTCAGAAATATTCATCCACCTGAAATACATATTTGTTTCCTAGTACTGAAAACTAAATTCAGTGAATGTTGCACACAAATTCTAATATTTCTAAAGTAACTTACCCAGCTTAACATCAATGCAAGTACATTCCTATGTTCCATGATGTCTATTTTGACGTTCATTTTTATTCAACACTGGTACATTACTTTTTCTTCATTTTATGCACATCATAGGATATATATTTCTTGCACAAGTTATCAAATTTATAGGCATTTGTTTCACTTTCAATCACTTCCTGCTTCAGAACACATATATTCCTCCAGGTTTCTTGATAGTTTTTTTCATGAGACATCTTTCCAAACACATTATTTTCGATTTCCATAATCACTTTTGAAGCAAACTCACACACCCATCATGATACACCGTAACCCTATTATTACCATTTGATGTATAACTTTTTGGAATGAATGATTGTATATGAACATAAAATTTCTTATATATTTTCATATATCAATTCAATCTATTATTAAAAGTGGAACCAGTTATATTATTTATTCACAGTATGGTCTATTAAGGCATCATCTCTATATTCATACATACAGGGTACACCTAAATGTATCCCCAATACTAATTTATAAGTCTTTAAAATATTGCTTTCAGAAATGGTGGAAGAAATACTATAGTCACCTGATATACATATACATTTCATCACAGTAATATTCCTGACACAAAAGGCAAGGGTCACACTTATGATTGTACCAAAGCCTAAATTGAATTTGAGCATGTATTACTAACAACATCCATGTCCTGGTTCCCTAATGCTCTCAAATATCATTCCTATTGGTGACGACATATCTGTTTCTTCCTAAGATTATATATTGAACCATAACCCTGTTAAAAATGTCTTATCCTACAACTCACGTTGTACTTTGCCTAATTTTCTAATGTCTCCATTGATATCTGCTTTCAAACACCTTTTCTCCAGTTCATCATTGGGAATGTCCCTTCAAATGTGCTGACATTTACATTCACTCTCTCACCAAAACCGTATTGCTAAAGAACATTTGGTCCAACTCCTAGACTCACTCAAATGTGTTCTTCAAAGCCCTGCAGAGGGCAGCCCAGAGGTGCTTGGGTTGTCTCATGACTCCAATTCACATAAAGAATCTAAACCCTACAGTCAGTAGGCCTCAAATTGGAGAAGCAGAGCAGTATTAATTGAAGGCCTATTTGATCACTCCTGGTTCACAGGAAGGGTGTCCAGGCCACCCTGACTTTAGGCAAATGAGGTGCAAGGGAGCTTATTGTGGACACTGTCTTGCGCTGCGCCCCTCATGGAAACCTCCAGCCAGAGGTTATGATGAGTGTCTATATGGAAGAAGATGAGGGCCATGTGGGAGTGTTTTGGTTTTAAATGTGGTCATTTGTGCGGTGGTTGAAAGAGATGACTGGGTCCACCTGGGCTTGAACTCTGGTGTGATTCCCCTTAGAAAAGGAGTTTTGGAAATGACCTTAGAGATGTATTGCCATGAATTGTGTTGGGATTTTAGGAGGAGAAGCATGAGATTCGACCACGCATGACAGTAGGCCTCAAATTGGGAACGCAGAACATTTTGTCCAAATCCTTTATTCACTCTTCTTTTTAATCCTATCGTCTAACTTCCTAATTCTAGATAAATACCACGGTATATTTGAAATTCCAATGACCAGGTGGCACTGGAGAATATTTGGATGTCCTGTTGCTGATCATGAGTGTACCAGACAGTGCCTTGATTGACTGGGTTTCATGAAAATGGTGTAGAACAGAGATGCCAGTAAGTTGGAGTCTGCTGAGTAGTTGGCCTAGAGCAGTGGTGTGCAGGTGTGTCATAAAACATCTGTGGTGGGGTCATGTGGATCTTCCATTGACTTCCAAATGGCTTGTGGCTGACATAGTGTAGCCAACAGACCCTTATATGTAAAGGCATCTTGTTATATCGAGAGGTTTAAGGGAAATTTTAGGAATAAGGTTGCTATGGTCAAGGGCACAAGCTACGTGAAATAGAAGACATTTTGGTGCATTTTCCTTCAGACCCTGACCCACCACACCTGACAGAACTCCCTCTAGCACTTTGTCCCAGTTGAACTCATTGTATTTTGTGAAGTAAATACCATACTCCCAGTGAAGCAGCAAGAAACACCACAGAAAGTGGAGGATGACCAAATGGCTTCACAGTCCACACGGGGAGACACTTAGCCCCCAGTGGTCACAGTTTACCTACAAAGAGAGAATTCAGCAACTGCTTCCTCATGTTCATTATAAAATAAGAAACCATGTCCTCCAGGTCACATAGATGCAGACCCAGCTTTGATGGTCTCACTACAAAGAGAGAAGAACATATATTTCAAGGGCCAAATCTCAGAGGCAGACTCTCAAGAAGTCTTTAGACAAGAAGAGCTCCATGTTTGTGGAGTGTTTACCCTGATCCTTACTTTGGAAACTCCTCTACCAACTCCAAGGTTGTGAACTCCTGAGCATCTTCCATTCCAGATATGTATTCATAGATTTTCTAACTCTCCTCCTATAACTGTGTCTTATTGGGGCGAAGGTAATGTCATGGCATTGTTCTGGATGAGAATTGGAATATTATTCTGTGGCACATATTTGCATACACATTGAATTCATTTTCCTATTTTCCAATCAAAATACCGAAATCATGACACTAACCTGTACCCTACTAGACTCTCACTACTAATCCTAATATGATGGAGAAAAAAAACCCAAATACAAGCATTTTAGTGGACGCATGGTATATATTTGGACTTGCCTTTTGCATGATAAAGGGTAGGTGTTATAAATCTAGTAAATTTTTGTTTAAAACAATTTTTCATGTGTTTTTAAATTAACAAATATGTGAATTCCTGTCTCCCTTTCTGTATATACTATTTAGCACATGTATTTTTTCATGCACATATAAAATCCTACCTGGTATCACAGGTTAATTTTTGTGTGTTGTCTGACTTGGCAGATTCAAATTGTGAGAAGAGATCACTCCTCCTACCCTACTAGACTCTGACTACTAATCCTAATATGATGGAGAAAAATAACCGAAACAGAATGGAAATACAAGCAGTTCAGTGGAGGCATGGTGGATATTTGGACTTGCCTTTTGCATGATAAAGGGTTGGTGTTATAAATCTAGTCAATTTTTGCTTAAAATAGTTCTCCATGTGTTTTTAAATTTATCAAATATGTGAATTACTGGCTCCCTTTCGCTATAGACTACTCAGCACATGTGTATTTATATGCACATATAGAATCCTACCTGGTATCACAGGTTAATTTTTGTGTGTTGTCTGACTTGGCAGATACAACTTGTGAGAAGAGATCACTCCTACTAACCACTGTTGAAACTGAAAATTCAACTTATGGGTGAGCTTCCTAGTTGAAAACATTATACATAAATGCATGTTCAGTAAAATAAATATTTTTGCATATTTGAATGATATATATTTCTTGATGAATATCGATTAGCATATGTATTGCTACTTTTTAATGTCTGTGTGTGTGTTTTGTATATATATATATATATATATATATATATATATATATATATATATATACACACTCTCCAGATTTTTCGAAATATGAAATATATGTGTCTTATATACACTCCATAAATTCATCCATGTTCATGTATTTAGATTTATAATCAATTTTTCACAAGATTATTCTCAGAAATATTTATACACATGAAATATATATTTGTTTCCAAGTACTGAAAACTAACTTCAGTGAAAGGTACGTACGAATCCTAATATTTCTAGAGTAACTGACCCAGTTTAACATCAATGCAAGTAGACTCCTATGGGACATGATGTGTATTTTGACGTTCATTTTTTTCAACACTGGTACATTACTATTTCTTCAGTTTATGCACATCATAGAATATATATATATCATCCACAAGTTCACAAATTTGTAGGCATTTGTTTCACTGTCAATCACTTCCTGCTTCAGAACACATGTATTCTTCAATGTTTCTTGACTGGTCTTTTCATGAGACTTCTTTCCAAAAATAATATTTTTTAGTTCCATTGTAAGATTAAAGCAAAACTCACACACCCTTCAGGATAAACCATAACCCTAGTATTAACATTAGATGTATGACTGGTTGGAATGAATGTATGTATATCAATATAAGATTTCCTGAATATTTTCAGATATCAACTCAATACATTACTTAAAGTTGGAAGAAGTTGCATTATTTATTCACAGTATGGCCTATTCATGCATTATCTCTATATTTATAGACACAGGGTACATCTATTTTTGCCCACAATACTAATTTATACATATTCAAAATATTGCTCCAAGAAATGGTGGAAGAAATACTCATGTAAGCTGATCTACATATACATTTTATCACAGAAATATTCTGGTCAGAAAATGCAAATATCACACTTATGATTGTACCAAAGCCTAAATGGAAAATGAACATGGCTTACTAAAAACATCCATGTGCAGGTTGCCTAATGCTCCCACTTGTCAATCTTGTTGGGGACTACATATTTGTTTCTTTCTAAGATTATATATTCAAACTCAATCCTATTGAAAATGTCTTATCCTATCTCTCACTTTACACTTTGCCTGATTTCCTAATGTCTCTATCGATATTAGCTTTCTAACATATTTTCCCCTGTTCATAATTGTGACTGACTCTTCACACGTGCTGACATTTACATTCACTGTCTACCCGAAAACCTATTGCTAAAGAAATTTTGGTCCAAATCTTATACTCACTCTTCTTTCTAAACTTACCAACTGTCTTTCTAATACTACCGACAATTCCTTTTTGCCTGGATGTTCTCTTCGACATTCAATCATCCAAGGTACAAGGTCCTATAACATTGTATATCGATTAATCTGAGACATCTGTGCAGAACATAATTCAAAGCTAAGTATCCCAAATGAAGGGCCTAATGCCCTTCTGGGCTTCAAATCTAAATAGATTTCTGTTTTCATACTTATATTTTACCTATATATTTTTGTAAATATTGTAGGTTCCCAATGCCATTATTAATCCAGCAGAATGACTCCTCACCCAAATTGAACCTGTTATTAACCCTAACCATACACTGTTCCTTCAATCTACGTTTACAGAAGACCAGGGACAGAGTTGGTTTTACAATACAGGAATGTAGAGCATCTTTAACCTGCTGAGAACCTCAATGGTCCAAGCAGAAATGATCCCTGGAGAACTTGTAGGCAGCTTTTTAGGACCTGAGAGAGCAAAAGTCATCTTCCATTGCAGACAACCTGGTCAGGATGAAGGAATGTGTCTGAATAAGCCTCTCTCTTTTTAATGTAGAGAATATGGACCAAACCTGGACTCTGGGGAGAGCTGTTCCTGGTTTCCTATGGTTGATATTCCATTCTAACTTATGAAAGTGTCACAGAAAGTACGGGCATCCTCTATCTCATGGGACCCTTGGAAGCAACTGTTAGGACAAAGTGGTTGCCAAGGTAGTGACTTCATTCAATTCTTGAAGGAAGTGACCTACCTCACTTCCTTGGTGATGGAACTCTCTGAATTTGGGATCCAGGAAGCCAGGCACACAGAACCAGTCTCAGTCTCAATTCCAGTGGACTCACATGTTTGGATTTACCAATGACAGAGTCAGTCTCTCTTGGTACCTACTGATGTGAGGATGGCCAAATGCCAGGAGAGCTCTCAAGAGGGGACGTTCCTGAGAAAGCAGTTAGTGACTCACCACTGGCTCCTGACAACTTCACAGATTTGAACAAAGAGATCAGATCTGAGACAGGACAGGCCATTTCATGGGTACATAGAATGGCCAACAAGTCAGAGGACACTCCGGATTGTCACAGACCTACTTGGGGGAAGGATGTTCCTTTGTGGATGTGGGTGAAAGTTTGTGGTTTTGTCTCATGTTCTGAGAATAGGTAGGGAAGGCAGTTTGTTTGGTATTCAGTGGAGAGTTTCTAGTAAGTCGTTTGACATGGCGAGTGTTTCTATGTCTGTGTATACCACTGTGTCCGTGGTTGTAGACATTAGAAAAGAGAATGCATTAATGGATGTGTCCTGTCTAGTGGAAAGCTTCTCAGGATTAATCTTTCCCAATTTATGAATGGACTGCGGCTTGACTTGTGGATGGGCAACACCTACAATCTTCCTAAGTTCCTGATTTCTTCCTGAATTCTGGCCACTCTCCAGAATAGGCTCATGGTTTTGTGTCCAAGATATGTACCACCTCCAAGCTCTGTGACATGTCCATGTACTGGTGAGCTGAAGAGAATGGGGAGCATCTCAGAAAACTCAGATATCAGTGTGACCAGGAAAGTCTCAGTGGAGAAACCCTGCTTTGGGCCTTTTGCTTCCCTATTGTTCTGTAGCACTGAATGTCAGAAAGGTCTTTGCCTCAGGGCACCCCTTTGTGAAACCTGAAGAAAACAGTTTTCAAATGGTCATTAATGTGCATCACCTGTGGCTCTTTGCTTAATGCTTTGGAAAGGGGTGTGTCTGAATTAGCCTCTTGGCCTTGTGTGTGGCTGTGACTTAGATTCTCAGCGCCTGATGGATCTAAAGAAAAATCCCATGTGTGCATACAAAACCAAAATGGCAAAAAAGATCAGTCATTGTGGATAAAGACTCTTTCCTTCCTCTGTTAGGTTCCTGACCTCTTCCAAGTGAGAATAGGGATTCTTTAGGGTCAAATGAGTTCTTCAAAGCCCTGCAGATGTGCTTGGGTTTTCTCATGAATCCAAATCACATAAAAAGTCTATACCTGACAGTCAGTAGTCCTCAAATTGGAGAAACAGAGCAGTATAAAAAGCAGGCTCATTTAATAACTCCTGGTTCACAGGAAGGGTGTTTAGGCCACCCTGATTATAGGCAAATGAGGGGCCAAGGAGCTTATTGTGGATACTTTTTTTGGCTGTGTCCCTTATGGAAACCTCCAGCCAGAGGTTTTGATAAGTGTCTATATGGAAGAAGATGAGGGCCATGTGGGAGTGTTTTGGTTTTAATTGTAGTCATTTGTGTTGTGGTTGGAAGAGATGACTGGGTCCACCTGGGCTTGAACTCTGGTGTGATTCCCCTTAGACAGTGAGTTCTGGAACTGACCTCACAGAAGTATTGCCATGAATTGTGTTGGAATTTTAGGAGGCCACACATGAGTGTCGCCTTTGGATATTGAGATATAGTCCCAGGGTGGCTAAGTTGATATCAAAACACTCATGGACCTCAATTGTAGACCTCAATGGGCCCGGTTTCATTTGACCTTTTGGACTCTCTTTGGGAAGCCTTGCCTATGAGAGTTCTGCAGAGTTTTTATTGAAATGAGCTTCCTCACCATTTAGTGGTTCCTGAATGAATAGAAACCCACAGTGCATCCAACTTCATTATTGAAAAATGGCTAGAAAAATACCATTAAATTTTTGAAATTCACATGACCAGGTGGCTTGCAGATCTTTTGGATGTCCTATTGATGATCATGAGTGTACCAGACAGTGCCTTGATTCATTGGGTTTCATGAAAATGGTGTAGAACAGAGATGCCAGTAAGATGGAGCCCGCTGAGTAGCGGGCCTAGAGCAGTGGTGGGCAGGTGTGTGATAAAACATCTTTGGTGGGGCCATGTGGATCTGCCATTGGATTTCAAATGTCTTGAGATGGACATAGTGCAGGCAGGAGACCATTATAAGTAAAGGCATCTTGTTATATGGAGAGGTTTCAGGGTAATATACAGAATCATTTTGCTATGGTCAAGGGGGCAAGCTATGCGGTATATAGGCCAGTTTGGTGCATGCTCATGCATACCCTGACACACCACAAGTGACAGAACTCCCTCCAGCACTGTGTCCCAGTTGAACTCGTTGTATTTTGTGAAGCAAATATCAAATTCTCAGTGCAGGAGCAAGGAACACCAGGAAAAGTGGAGGATGACCAAATGGTTTCACAGTCTACACAGGGAGACACTAGGCCCCCAGTGGCCACAGTTTAAAATACTGAATCCCTGACACTAAAACCTACCCTATTAGACTCTGACTACTAATCCTAATAAGATGGAGAAAAATTACCCAAAAAAGTATAGAAATACTAGCAGTTCAGAGGAGGCATGTTGTATAGTTGGACGGGCCTTTTGCATTATGTAGGGTAGGAGTTATAAATCAAGTCAATTTTTTGTTGAAATAGTTCTCCATGTGAATTTAAAGTTAACAAATATGTGAATTCCTGTCTCCCTTTCTATGTAGCCTATTCAGCACATGTATTTTTATATGCACATATAGAATCCTACCTGGTCCCACAAGTACATTCTTGGGAGGTGGCTGAATTTTCAGACACAAATTGTGAGAAGAGATCACTCCTCCTAAATGCTGTTGGAAATGAAAATTCAACATATGTGTGAGCTTCCTTTTTAAACTAAATTATGTATAACTTTTTGTAATGAATGTATGAATGTATATATCAATATTAGATATTCTATATTTTTTCAGATATCAATTCAATCCACTATTTAAAGTTGGAACTAGTTATATTATTTATTCACTGAATGGTCTATTCATACAATATCTCTATATTCATAGACACAGGGTACACCTATTTGTGCCCCCAATACTAATTTATATATGTTCAAAATATTGCTCCCAGAAATGGTGGAAGAAATACTCATGTCACATGATATACATATACATTTTATCACAGTAATATTCTGGACACAAAAAGCAAATATCACACTTATGATTGTACCAATGTAAAGGTCATTTGAGCGTCGGAGGAAGAGACCACCAAAAGATTGTCTCATGCAACAGCAAAGGGTTTATTGGGGGTCCAGCATGCTGGGGCTCAGAGCTCAGTTGTATAGAGAAGAGAGCCCTGAGAACAGCTTAAGCAGAGCTTATTTACTTTCCTTGGAGAGGTCAGGGAGGGAAGTTTATTGATGGTTCAGGGCGAGTGGCCGGTTTGCGTGCAACCGGGTGAGGGAGAACAATCTGCAGTTTAGCAGTTGGGGACTACACATTCTGGAAATAAGATTAGCAAATAGCTCTCAAGATTTCAACAGTGTTTTGTTAAGCATACAGAAAAACAGGAAGTGACAAATACCTTTTTTATTAACCTTTCATTCCCCACTTCTCGTTACTTTTAATCATAAATGTGATCATTGGACGGTGTCATATTTTATGCCTGCTAGTGGCGTATATTTTTGTCTGATTACCAAAAGTTTAACTTGTCCAATTTGAGCTTGAAGAAATGAAACTACATGGTGGAGCAAGCAAGTTCCTACAGTTAGCAATTAATGAGGATTATTAATGGACCAGCCAGGGCTGATAAAAGCGTAGTTAACCCGGGGGACTATGTTAACGAAGACTCAAACCACCCTTTTTGGGCCTCTCTCTTTCGTTGACGCTCTTCAAGGCGTCTTCTTAATTTACTCATATATTCTTTTACAACCAGTATGGTCGGCATAAAAACAACATTGTTCCCTCAATGTAGCATAAATGCCCACTTTTCTCATGAAAAGGAGTTCCAACCCTCGCCTGTTCTGTTAAACAACTTTAGAGAGAGAGGTTCAAGATTCCTGTAAAGCTGTGATGGAGGTTTTTACTATCTTTAAGATTTTGTATACTGCTGCTTCTAATTGGGTCATTTCTTGTGTCCCATGAACTAGAGCAGTGGTTCCTGTGCCCACCCCTGCAGCAATTCCTATTCCCAAAAGGATGGCTAAAGTGAGGAAAACAGGTTCCTGGCAGAACCGGGTTGTATGCCCCACTATTTGAACTTTAAATGATACTGTGTCATGATAGAGCACTCTGGGAAACATCTGCATCATTACATTATTAATCATATCTGTTGACCATTTTATGAAAACATAAACAATGTTTTAAGTATATAGAATTATACTGTTTTAGGTATGGAAAAGGCAAGGTACCTAAGATAGAATGGAAGACAGGGAAACAGTTATATTTAGTTGCAACCTGATTTAGAAGGCATTGCTTCTGTTGTAATCAATGAATCCCCTGAACCTCAAGTTTAGTTAGTTTCATAATTTTGTACCCAACATGTAAGGGAAGGGGCTCAGAAGTTCACAGTCTGCAGAATTTCACAAAAAGAAGATTTTTTTTCCCTCTGTTCTGGGCAAGTAACATTTTTAAGGACACCTAAGCTTTTTTCTTCTCTCTTTTTTTTTCTACCTGCCAGCTGTTACCATGGAGCCCAGTTGGTAACTTCTTTATCTTAGAAATGTAGCCATCTCTTTGAAGCCCCAGCTCAAGGACAGGGGCCTTGTTCACATATTTTGTTAAAAACTAGTATGGGGGTGTCTAGCTTAGGAGTGTTGATTTTTCAAGCCAGTGCCCAAGTAGAACAGGCAACACGAAAACAGGAAGTTTATCTACATTGAACTCTTTTATAGGGTCTCTTTTGCTGAAAGTCCTAAAGTTAGCCATGGTGAAAACTTCTGGAGAATTCAGTTCAGACTTTTCTGTGGGCCTGGTACAGAGGGGGAAGATGGGAAAGGCGGGGGGTAAGACCCGGTTGGTGGATCTGAGTATGAGGAAGGAGAGATATAAAAGAATAATAGGAAAGGGGTTTGTGATTTTCCTAGCAACAACAACTTGAGCAGTAGAACAGATAGTGCCAAGGGGAAGACCGAAGTGAGTATCCCAAAAAGCCTGTGAGGGCTTTTCAATTCTTAGTAAACTGTTTTCAGTGATGACAAAGCAACTTAAAGGCCATTTTCATTACATCTTGGATAGGGGTCTGAGGGTTCTCCTCAGCTGGTTTGAGCTTTGGGTTAGCTGGTAAGAGGACCTGGTGGGACGGGGTGCAGGCACTGACAGGAGAAGAGAGGAGGGAGTGGGTGGAGGGGTGCCTCAGTGCCTGCTACCTCAGCAAGGGGGCAATGGTCTGAGAACCGGCGAAGGTTTGGGTTTTGGATCTAGTAATTGGAGGGGAGAAATCAGGTTGCTGAGGTGGGAGTGACAGCAGAAAGTCTGTAGCAGAAGGCTGAGGGTAAGAATCTATTGGAGAAGAATAGTTCAGGATGTGAGCAAAGGAGGGAAAAGGCTTCCACATAGGGGAATCTCCTTTCACTCTTTTGAGCACTTGCAGAAGTTAAAAAGGTCACACAGAATTTGAGGACCTAGAGGCCCCTCTGTGGGCCATCAGTTTTCTTTCTCTATTTGTTAATATGTTCAATGCTGTGTACTTAATTTGATGAGCAGTTGTTTTCCACCAGGCACCCCCTGTATGCTCACATCCCCATGACTTACAGAAGAAGTCAGCTTTTCCCCCACACAGCTATGGCTGTTTGTGGCTTTGATACTCTGCCTGGCAAACATAGTAATCTAGGCTAGCCAACCTGCATCTGGCTAGCGTGTCCCTATATCCATAATATTTGTTTCCATTATCTATGGTACAGAAGGTATTTAATGGAATTTTAGTGGGATCCTCTTCATCAGGAATATCTCAATCGGAAAGACCTATAGCCAGCTGACAAATGTCTGGATGGAGAGAAGGCCACCAGGTACCTAAGTGGGCTCTATGCAAGATAGACCATACTTTTTGTCTAGTAGAATTTGTGATCAGCAATCGCTGCTGAACAGGCTGATGAGGGTTAGGACTACTGGTGGCCAAGAGGAGAGTCTATAGCCATATCCGTATGGCGAATACAAAATTTGAAAGGGTTACCAGTCTTTTCCAGTTTCCAGCCAGAGTCTGGACAGGGCACAGGCTTGAGACTTGAGGCATGGATCCAGGAAGTGATTCCGTCTACTTTTACTGCTGTAGGTGTTATAAGTAGCACCTGGTATGGTTCTTTCCAGCGGGGTTCCAGGGATGACACCTGATGTCATCTTATGTAGATGAAGTCTCTTGATATTGATGTGGAGTCCCCTCGTCTGCAGGTTGGTAGGCAGTGGCCAGGTGTTTCAACAGGTATCGCTGAGTTCTTTCGAGAACTTTTAGTCTGTCAAGCAAGGGGGTGTGGAAGGGATCGTTCGGTCTTAGAGTTGGGGTTAGGTCCCTTACTGGAGGAGGGACACCATTGAGAATTTCATAGGGGGTGAGGTTACACAAAGAAACAGAGGGAGAATTTCTTGCATGAAACAGTGCATAAGGCTGGAGCATAGTCCAATCTTTTATGTTGGTCTCTAAGCTTAATTTCTTTAAGGTCTCTTTAATGGTTCTATTTATTTTTTACCTGTACTGCGCTCTGGGGTCTACAAGCACAATGTAACTTCCAATTAATTTCTAGGGTCCTGGCTAACCCCTGACTTACCTGGGCCATGAACGCCGGTCCATTATCAGAACCTATTACTTTAGGCCGGCCGTATCTTGGAAAATATCTTTCAGGATATTCTTGACCATCATTTGCGCCGTTAATTTTTATTTTGTGGGAAAGGCTTAAATCCATCCTGAAAATGTATCTACAAAGACTAAGAGATATTTAAGTCCATACCATGCTGGCTTAATTTCAGTAAAGTCCACTTCTCAGAATTGTCCTGGTCTGGTTCCTCATAGGTACTTTCCTGCAGGAAGCTTGGAATGGTAAGCATTAACCAATTGACATATCCGACAGGCTTTTGTTACCCGTTCAGATATTTCCTTTCGCTGTGAGTTGGTTAATCGAAAACTCTGTTCTTGATCCTTCAGGAATTCCTGCAGTTTCTTTTAACCAAGGTGAGTGAGTTGATGTACATTTTTAAAGTAGTGTAGGGCTTTCTGTAATTGAAGGCTGGGCTCAGTGAAGTTGAGAAATTCAATGTCAGTGTCCTTAGATGTTATCAAAAGCTTGCTGGTGCTCAAAGGGTCCATTGGAATTGGGCATCCTCATTTAACAGCGGGTATAAAGGAGAAGCTAAGAACACAAACCCAGGTATCCATACCTGCAAAAGCCAGCAGTCCCAAGAAACTCTCTTGAGTTGTCTCTTGTTAGATGGGGGTGGTATCTGCACAATGGTTTTTTTCTCGGCAGAGAGCCCTGAGAACAGCTTAATCAGACCTTATATACTTTTCTTGGAGTGGGCAGGGAGGGAAACTTATCGATGGGTCAGAGCAAGTGGGAGGTTTGGTACAAGCGGGTGAGGGAGTACAATCCTCAGGTTGGCAGTTGGGGACAGCACATTCTGGGAACAAAATTAGCAAACAGTTCTCCAGATTTCAACAGTGTTTTGTTAAGCATACAGAAAAACAGGAAGTGACAAGTGCCTATTTTATTAACCTTTCACCAAAGCGAAATAGAACGTGAGCTTGGATTACAAAAACAACCATGTCCAGGTTGCCTAATGCTCTCAAATGTCAATCCTATTGGTGACTACATATTTGTTTCTTCCAAAGATTATATATTCAACATCAACCATGTTGAAAATGTCTAATCCTATCACTCACTTTATACTTTGCCTGATTTCATGTCTCTATTGATATCTGCATTCTTGCATGTTTTCCCCCATTAATCATTGTGACTGACTCTTCACATGTGCTGATATTTTGTTCACTCTCTACCCAAACTTGATTGCTAAAGAACTTTTGGTCTTAATCCTATACTCACTCTTTTTCCTGAACCTACCGACTATCTTCCTAATCCTACCGACTATCCCTTTTAGACAGGAAGTTCTCTTCTACCTTCAATCATCCAAGGTACAAGGTCCTATGCCATTGTATATTGATTTATCTCGGACATCTGTGCAGAACCTAATTCAATGCTAAGTATCCCAATCAAGGGCCCTTCTGGACTTCAAATCTTACCTTGATTTCTGTTTTCATAATTATTTTGAAAATTTAATAAAATAGTGTTTGCCAAGGAACTGACTTCATTCAGTTCCTGAAGGAATTGACCTACCTCACTTCTTTGGTGATGGAACTCTCTTAACTTGTGTTCCAGGAAGACAGGAACACACAGCCAGTCCCAGTCCCAGTACCAGTGGGCTAACTTGTTTGGATTTACCAAGGACAGAGTGTGTCTTTTTTGGTACCTACTGATGTGAGGATGGTCAGATGCGAGGAGAGCCTTCCCTGAGAAAGCATGTAGTGGTCAGCGCAGGCTCCTGACAACTTCACAGAGTTTGACAAAAAGACCAGATCTGAGACAGAACAGGCCACCTTGGGGGAACATAGTATGGCCCACCAGTCAGAGGAGACTCTGGATAGTCACAGACTTACTTGGAGGAAGGAGGTGCCTTTTTGAGTGTGGGTGTGAGTTTGTGGTTTTGTCTCATGTTCTGAGAATAGGTAGAAAAGGCGGTTTGCTTGGTTTGGAGTGGACTGTTTTTAGAAAGTCCTTTGACAAGGCGAGTGTTTCTGTGTCTGTGTATCCCACTGTGTCCGTGGTTGTAGACATTAGAAAAGAGAATGCATCAATGGATGTTTCCTGTCTAGTAGAAAGCTTCCCAGCATTCATCCTACCCATTATAGGAATGGACTGCCTTTTGTCTTATCGATGGGCAACACCTACTATCTTCCTAAGTTCCTGTTTTCTTCCTGAATTCTGGCCACTCGCCAGAATAGGCTCATGGTTTTGTTTCCAAAATATGTACCACTTCTAAATTCTGCAACATGGCCATGTAATGGATAGCTGAAGGGAATGGCAAGCATCTCAGAAAACTCAGATATCAGTGTGACCAGAAAAGTCTCAGTGGAGAAACCCTGCTTTGGGCCTTTTGCTTACATATTGTTCTGTTGCCCTGAATGTCAGGAAGGTCTTTGCCTCAGGCCACCACTTTGTGAAGCCTGAAAAAAACAGTTTTCAAATGGAAATGAATGGGCCTCACCAGTGGCCACGTGGCCACCCAGATCAATAACTTTGCTTAATTGCTTTGGAAAGGGATGTGTCTGAATCAGCCTCCTGGCCCTGTGTGAGGCAGTGGCTTAGATTCTCAGCACCTGATGAATCTAAAGAAAGATCCAATGTGTGCATCCAAAACCAAAATGGCAAAAAGATTAGTCATTGTAGATGAAGTCTCTTGCCTTCCTCTATTAGATTCCTGACCTCCATCAAGGGAGTATAGGGATTTTTTGGGTCAAATGAGTTCTTCCAATCCCTGCAGAGGTGCTTGTGTTTAATCATGACTCCAAATCAAATAAGGAATCAATACCTGACAGTCAGTAGGCCTCAAATTGTAGAAGAAGAGCAGTATTAATGGCAGAACTATGTGATCAATCCTGGTTCACTTCAAGGGTGTCCAGGCCACCCTGAGTTTAGGCAAATGAAGGGCAAGGGAGCATATTTTGGATACTCTCTTGGGCTATGCCATTTAAGGAAACCTCCAGGCAGAGGTTATGATGAGTGACTACATGGAAGAAGATGAGGACCATGTGGGATTGTTTGGTTCTAATTGTGGTCACTTGTGTGGCTGTTGGAAGAGATGACTGGGTTCATCTGCGCTAGAACACTGGTTTGATTCTCCTCAGAGACTGAGCTCTGTAACTGACCTCAGAGTAGTAATTGCTTTGGAAATGAATATGACTTAATCAACCTCTTGGCCCTGTTTGAGGCTGTGGCTTAGATTATCAGCACCAGATGGATCTAAAAAAAGATCCCATGTGTGCATCCAAAACCAAAATGGCCAAAATAGCAGTCATTGTGGATGAAGTCTCTCGCCTTTCTCTGTAAGGTTCTGAAAGAATAAAAGAAATTGAAATTGAAATGTAAAGAACCAGGTTTCCTAAAGTTTCCAAGCTGCACTCAGCACCTGAAATTCCGGTGGCAGTTAAGACAATTTCCAGATCTGCACATTAGGTGTGTGTTGAAATCTTCCCTGACCACCTAGGTACTTAACAACCCCTTCCCAGAAACCGTGCAGCTCACCACGTATACATCTCAGGGCTTCAACCAATCAGTTTAAATGTATACCCCTTCTTAGGGCTGATCAATCACCCCCTGCCCGACCTGTTCCCGCCAATGAATGTTCTAATCATGTTTTAGAGTTGTTATTTGATTTTCTTTTGGTATATGATGATTTGCTAAAGGAGGCTATGATGTATGTAAAGTCCCTGCCCTCTCTAAAGAATGTATATAAACTGTGCTCAAGTTGTTCTTGGGGCTCTTTGTTCTTTGCTCCTCTGAAGTGAGTCATGAGCTCCAGCATGCTGGACCCCCAAGAAACCCTTTAGAGTTGCATGAGAAAGCCTGTTGATGGTCTTTTCCTCCGATGTTCACCCCACCTTTTCATCTGGAGGCCCCAGGTGAGATATTTGGCGTGGCGGATGAAAGACCCCAAGGGACTTCTCTCAGGGTAAGTAAGGCGCCTCTTTCTGGTTTCGGGTTTCAGGTTAGGGCTTGGCAAAGTGGCTGTCGGTGAAGAGCATTAGCTCTCTCTGATAGTGGCTGACAGACGTGTCACAGAGCTGCAGGCCACGTCCCTGTGGGACACTCCAGGGGACGAGGGAAATCAAGGAATAGTAGTTTCCTCAACTCGGTTATATTTTGCTTCAGAATTCGGTTTGCCAGCCCATCAGGTTTTGCCGGCTACTCAATTTTGTTCATTGTCCCGAACTCATGTTGAGTTTATTGTCTGTCTTTATTGTCTAACACATCAGGTTTTGCAGGTTACTCAGTTCTAATCTTTGTCTTGGACACACGTTAAACGTTTACTGTTTGTCTTTGTCTGTGTTGCGATTGTGTCTTCACTGTCTCTCTTTGAGTAACTCCCATTATGGGACAAATCACTTCCATGCTTCTGTCCCTGACCGTTGATCATTGGACTGATGTCCGCTCAAGGGCCCAGAATCTTTATTTTTCAGTAAAATGCCAGACCTGGCAGACTCTCTGTGCTTCAGAATGGCCCATTCTCAAAGTCGGGTGGCCCCCAGAAGGATCCTTCCGCTTCCCTCTAATCCGAAAATCAGAGATATTGTCTTTCAGCCGGGACCACGTGGCCACCCAGATCAATAGCCATATACCCCTTCCCCAGGATCCTATCAT
Organism: Callospermophilus lateralis; assembly: GCF_048772815.1. NCBI lineage: Eukaryota > Metazoa > Chordata > Mammalia > Rodentia > Sciuridae > Callospermophilus > Callospermophilus lateralis. The sequence continues at coordinate 1,002,175 of NW_027514437.1, read as the reverse complement.
TCAAACCTTCCGCTCCCCCCGCTTCCCTCCATTCTCCCTGAGTCACAAGACTGGACACTCCTCCCCCTCCTTATCCTCTACCCTGGCTCCCCAACACCGAACACGTTCCAGATGATCCTCCTGCCGCTGACACAGCCTCTCCGCCACTAGAGGCAATTGGGCCAGTCCCAAGCCCTCCAGGGGACTTCGCAGCAGCAGCAGCAGCAGCCCCTCCTCCTCTGGTGGAAGCTGGGCCATCTAAAGGAACCCGCCAGTGACAGATAATAAAAAACTCAGAAACCCCTGTGATGCTCCCTCTCCATCCCTATGGGCCGATGAACCGACCAAACTGGGACCCCAACACCATTGAAGTTAGGTAGCATCTGTCCACTTATCACCGGCCTCTAATAGCGGGTCTCTGAGTGGCCGCCAGAAGGCCGACTAATTTGGCCATGGTAAGAGAGATTATCCAAAGGCCTAATGAGTCTCCCTCTATGATTTTGGAGAGAATTATGGAAGCATTTAGAAAATATACTCCTTTTGATTCTCAGACAGAGTACGAAAAGACATCTGTTGCAATGGCCTTTATCCAGCAGGCTGCCCTAGATATTAAGAGAAAGTTGCAACGTCTAGATGGATTACAAGATATGACCTTAAGAGATTTAGTCAGAGAAGCTGAGAAAATATATTATAAGAAAGAAACTGAGGAGGAATGGGAACAGAGGAGACAGAAGGAAAGGGAACAAAAGGAGGATGAAAGGAGCAAAAGGCAGACTAAAGCACTGGCTAAGGTTCTGGTCAGAGCAGTAAATAGGCCAGAAGTTAAAAAGCACGAAGATAGGAAGGGATACATGGGCCCATGCCAAAGGCTGTCCCTGGCCTCAGGTCAATGTGCCTACTGTAAAGAAAAAGGACACTGGGCCAAAGAGTGCCCCCAAAAAAAGCAGAGATGCCAGACCGCCGTGCTGACTCTAGAACAGGAATAGGGAAGTCGGGACTCGGATCTCCTCCGCAAGCTCAGGGTAACATTTTAAGTGGAGGAAACACCATTGAACTTTGAAGTGAAAACAGGACCAGTATACTCAACCTTTAAGACCCCACTGGGCCCCTTTTAAATAAATGGTCGCTTGTTCAAGGGGCTAATGACAGTAGATAATGAGCTTGGACAACTAAGAGGACAATGGACCTAGGAAATGGAAAAGTCCACCACTCTTTTCTAGTAATCCCAGAATGCCATGCCCCGTTGATGGGCAGGGATCTGCTTACAAAACTCAGGGCTAGAATAACCTTTAACCCTGATGGTCCCCAAGTGGTGTTTCTAAACGCTTCAGTAAAAACTCCCATAGTCACGGCTTTGACTATGTCCGTAGAAGATGAACATCAACACTTCGCGCGCCCTAGAACTGATCAAACAGGAAAACTATCCCAGAAATTGATAAAAGATTATCCTAATGCCTGGGCAGAAACTGCTGGGTTAGGTCTAGCCATAAAAAAACCTCCAATAGTAGTAGAATTAAAAGCCTCTACCTCTCCAATCAGTGTTAAACAATATCCTCTAATCAAAGAAGCTAAGGATGGGATAAGGCCCAATATTCAGAAATACCTGGCTCTTGGGGTCCTAAGGCCCTGTCAATCGGCCTAGAATACCCCCCTGCTACCAGTAAGAAAGCCAGTAACTGGGGACTACCGTCCTGTTCAAGACCTAAAAGAGATCAAAAACAGACTGCAGGACATTCACCCCACGGTACCCAATTCACATAATTTGCTTAGCACTCTGAATCCGGAGAGGTAATGGTACACTATGCTGGACTTAAAAGATGCTTACTTCTGCTTGCCACTACATAAGGACAGTCAGTTGCTGTTTGCTTTCGAGTGGATAGACCCAGAAACAGGAACATCTGGCCAGCAAACCTGGATTAGACTCCCACAGGGGTTCAAAAACTTCCCCACTTGAACTCTGGTGTGATTTCCCTTAGAAAATGAGTTCTGGTAATGAACTCAGAGAAGTATTGCCATAAATTTTGTTGGGATTTTAGGAGGCCATGCATGAGAGTCGCCCTTGGAAACTGAGATCTAGGCCCAGTGTGGCTTTCCAGTACCCATTCTGGCTGGGTATCTCAGCCAGAATATCACATGATTTTATTCTGAAAGACTTGGCAGCCATAGTTGAGATTCAAAACACACATAGACTTCACATTGTAGACCTCAATGGACCTAGCTTCATGTGACCTTTTGGGCACTCTTTGGGACGCCTTGCCTGTGAGAGTTATCCACAGCTTTCATTGAAATGAGCTTCCTCAAAATTTAATGGTGTGGTGGGTCAGGGTCTGCAGGAGAATACATCAACCAGGCTTCTATCTCACATAGCTTGCCCCCTTGACCATTGCAACCTGATTCTGAACATTGCCCTGAAACCTCTCCATATAACAAGATGCTTTTATATGAAGAGATCAAACATATAAGGGATTACGGGCTGCAGCACGTCAGTCACAAGCCATTTGGAAGCAATGGCAGATCCACATGGCCCCACCACAAATGTTTTATCACAAACCTGCACACCACAGCTCGTGCCCTCAATTGAGCAGTCTACAACTTACTGGCATCTCTGTTCTACACCATTTTCATGAAACCCAGTAAATCAAGGCATTATCTGGTACACTCATGATCAGCAACAGGGCATACAAAGGTTCTCCAGTGCCACCTGGTCATTAGAATTTCAAAAATTTCATGGTATTTATCTATCCATTTTTCAAGGTTGAAGTTGGAAGCACTGTATGTTTCAATTTATTCAGGAACCATTAAATGGTGAGGAACCTCATTTCAGTGAAATCTCTGGAGGACACTCACATGAATGTCTTCCCAAAGAGTAGCCAAAAGGTCACAAGAAGCCAGGCCCATTGAGGTCTACAATGTGAGGTCTATGTGTCTTTTGACTCTCAACTATGGCTGCCAAGTCTTTCAGAATAAAATCATGTGATATCCTAGCTGAGATACCTAGTGCTCTGTGGAAAGCCACCCTGGGCCTAGATCTCAGTTTCCAAGGGCGACTCTCATGCGTGGCCTCCTTAAAATCATAACACAGTTCATGGCAATACTTCTCTGAGGTCAGTTCCAGAACTCAGTCTCTAAGGGGAAACACACCAGAGTTCCAGCCCAGGTTTACCTACACCTCTCTTCCAACCCTCACACAAATGACCACAATTAAAACCAAAACACTCCCACATCACCCTCATCTTATTCCATATAGACACTCATCTTAACTTCAAGCTGTAGGTTTCCATGAGGGATGCAGCCCAAAACAGTGTCCACAATAAGCTCCCTTGCCCTTCATTGGCCTAAGTCAGGGTGGCCTGGACACCCTTCATGTGAACCAGAAGTGATCAAATAGGTGTGCCGTTAATACTGCTCTGCTTCTCCAATTTGATGCCTTCTGACTGTGAGGTTTAGATTCTTAATGTGAATTGGAGCCCAGAGAAAACACAAGCACCTCTAGGCTAGCCTCTGCAGGGCATTGAAGAACTCATTTGACCCAAAGGATACGGATTCTCACTTGATGGAGGTAAGGAACCTTACAGTGGAAGGTGAGAGAGTTCATCCACAATAACTGCTATTTTGGCCATTTTGGTTTTGGATGCACACATGGGATCTTTCTTTACATCCATCAGGTGCTGACAATGTAAGCCACAGCCTCACATAGGGCCAAGAGGCTGATTCAGACACACCCCTTTCCAAAGCAATTAAGCAGAGAGCCACAGGTGAGGCCTATTCATTTCCATTTGAAAAATATTTTCTTCAGGCTTCACAGAGGTGTGGCCTGAGGCATCACCCTTCCTGACTTACTGGGGAACAGAACAAAAGGTAAGCAAAAGGCCTAAAGCACGGTTTCTCCACTGAGACTTTACTGGTCACACTGATATCTGAGTTTTACAAGATGCTCGCCATTTCCTTCAGCTATCCAGTACATGTCCATGTCACAGAGCTTGGAGGTGGTACATATCTTGGACACCAAACCATGAGCCTATTCTTGAGAGTGGCCAGAATTTAGGAAGAAAACCGGAAGTATGGTCTATCTTGCATACATCCCCCTTAAGGACCTGATGACCATCTCTCCACCCAGACATTTCTCAGCTGGCTATAAGTCTTATCTATTGGGATATCCCTGATGAAGAGGATTACACTAAAATTCCATTAAATCCCTTCCATACATTGATAATGGAAACAAACATTATGTTTGTAGGGACACGTGAGCCACATGCAGGTTGGCTAGCCTAGATTACTATGTTTGCCTGGCGGACTGTGAAAGCCATAAACAGTCACAGCTGTGTGGGGGAAAGCCGACTTCTTCTGTAAGTCATGGGGATGTCAGCATACAGGGACTTCCAGATGGAACCCAAACTCCTCATCAAATTTTGTACACAATATTGGCATTATTACCAATTAGATAACCAAACCTGATGGCCCACAGAGGGGTCTCTAGATCCTCAAATTATGTGTGACCTTTTTAACTTCTACAAGTGCTCAAAAGGTTGAAAGGAGATTCCCCTATGTGGAGGCTTTTTTCCTCCTTTGCTCACATCCTGAACTATGCTTCTCCAATAGATGCTCACCCTAAGCCTTCTACTCCAGACTCTCTGCTGTCACTCCCACATCAGCAACTTGATTTCTCCCCTACAATTAATAGATCAAAACCCCAAACCTCCGCTGGATTTCAGACCACTGCCCCCTTCCTGAGGTATCAGCTACTGAGGTACCCCTCCACTCACTCACTCCTCTCTTTTCTTGTCAGTGGCCGCACTGGGTCCCAACAGGTCCTCTTACCAGCTAAACAAAATCTCAAACCAGCTGAGGAGAACCCACATACCAGTATCCAAGATGTAATGAAAATGGCCTTTAATGTTGCTTTGTCATCACTGAAAACGGTTACTAAAAATTTAAAGTCCCTCACAGGCTTTTTGGTATACTCACTCCCGTTTCCCCCTCTGTTCTACATGTTCTACTGCTCATGTTTTTGTTGCTAGGAAAATCCCAAAACCCTTGCCCATTATTCTTTTACATCTCTCCTTCCTCATTCTCAGATCCAAGGAGCTGCTCTCAGCCCTGCTTCCCTGTCTTCCTCCTCTGTACCAGGCCCATGGAAAAGTCGAGCAGTATTAACGGCAGGCCTATTTGATCACTCTTGGTTCACAGGAATGGTGTCCAGGCCACACTGACTTTAGGCGAATGAGGGGGAAGGGATCTTATTTTGGACACCAACTTGGTCTGCACCCTTCATGGTAACCTCCAGTCAGAGGTTATGATATGGAAGAAGATTTGGGCCATGTGGCAGTATTTTGGTTTTAATTTTGGTCATTTGTGTGGTGGTTGGAAGAGATGACTGGGTCCACCTGGGCTTGTTCTCTGGTGTGATTCCCCTTAGAGACTGAGTTCTGGAACTGACCTCAGAGAAATATTGCCATGAATTGTGTTGGGATTTTAAGAGGCCACACATGAGAGTCGCCTTGGAAACTGAGATCTACGCCCAGGGTGGATTTGCACAGAGCACTGGGAATCTCAGCCAGTATATCATATGATTTTATTCTTAAGGACTTGGCAGCCATAGGTGAGAGTCAATACACACATGGAGCTCACATTGTAGACCTCAATGGGCCTGGATTCATGTGACCATTTGGGCACTCTTTGGGAAGCCTTGCCTGTGATAGTTCTGCAGAATTTTCATTGAAACGAGCTTCCTCACCATTTAATGGTTCCTGAATTAATTGAAACCCACAGAGCCTCCAACTGTATTATTGAAAAATGGCTAGATAAATACCAGGGAATTTTTGAATTTCCCATGACCAGGTGGCACTGGAGAACCTGTGGATGTCCTGTTGCTAATCAAGAGTATACCAGACAGTGCCTTGACTGACTGGGTTTCATGAAAATGGTGTAGAACAGAGATTCCAGTAACTTGGAACCTGCTGAGTAGTGGGCCTAGAGCAGTGGTGTGCAGGTGTGTAATAAAACATCTGTGGCGGGGCCATGTGGATCTTCCATTGGCTTCTGAATGGCTTGTGACTGACATGGTGCAGCCAGGAGTCCCTTATATGTAAAGACATCTTGTTATATGGAGAAGTTTCAGGGCAATGTCCAGAATCAGGTGGCTATGGTCAAGGGGGCAATGTCTGTGGGATAGAAGCCTGTTGGTGCATTCTCCTGCAGACCCTGACCCACCACACGTGACAGAACTCCCTCCAGCACCGTGTCCCAGTTGAACTCCTTGTATTTTGTTAAACAAATAACAAACTCCCTATGCAGCAGCAAGAAAGACAATGAAAATTGGAGGATGACCAAAGGGCTTCACAGTCCACACGGGGAGACACTTTTCCCCAATGGCCATAGTTTAACTACAAAAATAGAACTCATCACTGATGCACCATGTTCATTGGAAAATAAGAAAACATGTCCTCCAGGTCACATAGATGCAGATCCAGCTCTGATGGTCTCACTACAAAGGAAGCTAAAGCTCCTGACAACAACATATATTTCAAGGACCCATCCTCAGAGGCAGTTACTCAAGAAGTCTTTAGGCCAGCAGAGCTCCATGTTTGTGGAGAGTTTACCCTGTCCCTTAGTTTTTGAAACTCATCTACCACCTCCAAGTTTGTGAATTCCTGAGCATTTTCCATTCGAGATATGTATTCACAGATTTTCTAACACTTCCCCTCTCATTGTGTCTTACTTGGGCCCAAGGTAATGTTAAGGCTTTGTTCTGGATGAAAGTGAGAAGATGTTTGTGTAGCACATATTTGCATACTCATAGATTCATTTTCCTATTTTCCATTGAAATACAGAATCCCTGACATGAACATATACCCTACTAGACTCTGACTAATAATCCTAAAATGATGTAGAAAAATAACCCAAGCAGAATAGAAATACAAGCAGTTCAGAGGATGCATGCTGTATAGTTGGACTTGCCTTTTGCATGATAAACGGTAGGTGTTAAATATGTGGACAATTTTTAATTGAAATAGTTCTCCATGTGTTTTTAAAGTAAACAAATATGTGAATTCCTGTCTCCCTTGCTTTGTAGCCAATTCAACACATGTATTTTTATATGCACATTTAGATTCCTACATGGTATCACATGCACAATTTGTGAGGTGGCTGATGGAAGATACAACTTATGAGAAGAGATCACTCCTCCTAAACGCAGTTGGAACTGAAAATACATCCTATGTGTGAGCTTCCTAGTATTACAATATTATACATAAATCCATGTTCAGTAAAATGAATATTTTTGCATCTGTGGATGATATATATTTCATAATGAATTTCGATTTGCATATATTTCTACCTTTTAATATCTGTGGGGTTCTTTTGTATATATGTGTGTGTGTATATATATATATATTTTCTAGATTTTTCAAAATATGAAATATATATGTCTTATTTTACACTCCCTAAATTCACTCATATTCATGTATGTGGATTTATAATCAACTTTTCACAAGATTATTCTCAGAATTATTCATCCACCTGAAATACATATTTATTTTCTAGTACTGAAAACTAACTTCAGTGAATGGTGCATACAAATCCTAATTATTCTACAGTAACTGACCCTGTTTAACATCAATCCAAGTAAATTACTATGGGACATGATGTATGTTTTGACGTTCATTTTCATTCAAACCTGGTACATTACTATTTCTTCAGGTTATGCATATCATCGGATATGTATTTCATTCACAAGTTAGCAAAATTATTTGCATTTGTTTCACTTTCAATCACTTCCTATTCAGAACACATGAATTCCTCTATGTTTGTTGACTGGTATTTTTATGAGACTTCTTTCCAAACACAATATTTTCCAAATCCATAATCAGTTTTGAAGCAAAACTCACACACCCTTCATGAGAAAACATAACTCTAATATTACCATTAGATGTATAACTCGTTGGAATGAATGATTGTATATCAATATAAGATTTCTTATATATTTTAAGATATCAATTCAATCCATTATTTAAAGTGGAACTAGTTATATTATTTATTCACTGTATGGTGTATTCATACATTATCTCTATATTCATAGACAATGTGTACACCTCTCTGCACCCCCAATACTAATTTATTCATCTTCAAAATATGGCCCTCAGAAAAGGTGGAAGAAATACTCATGTCACCTGATCTACATATACATTTTATCAGAGTAATATTCTGGACACAAAATACAAAGGTCACACTTATGATTGTACCAAAGCCTAAATGGAAAGTGAGAAAGGATTACTACAATCATCCATGTGATGTTGCCTAATGCTCTCAAATGTCAGTCCTATTGGTGAGTACATATTTGTTTCTTCCTAAGATTGTGTATTCAAACTCAACCCTGTTGAAAATGTCTAATCCTCTCACTGACTTTATACTTAGCCTGATTTCATAATGTCTCTATTGATATCTGCTTTCCTACATATTTTCCCCAGTTCATCATTGTGACTGACTCTTAACTTGTGTTGACATTTACATTCACTGTCTAACCAAAACCGTATTGCTAAAGAACTTTTTTTCCAAATTCTATATTCATTCTTCTTCCTAATCCTTCCGACTATCAGTTTTTGAATGGATGTTCTCTTCTATATTCAATCATCCAAGTAAAGGTCGTGCGAGCATCGGAGGAAGAGACTACCAAGAGAATACATCATGCAACAGCAAAGGGTTTATTTGGGGTCCAACATGCTGGGGCTCAGAGCTCACTTAATTAGAGCAGAGAGCCCTGAGAAGAGCTTATGCAGAGTTTATATACTTTTCTTGGAGAGGGCAGAAAGGGAAGTTTATTGATGGTTCAGGGTGAGTGGGTGGTTTGCATTCAACTGGGTGAGGGAGTACATTCTGCAGTTTGGCCGTTGGGGACAGCACATTCTGGGACAAGATTAGGAAACATTTCTCAACATTTCAACAATGTTTTGTTAAGTGTACAGAAAAACAGGAAGTGACAAGTATATATTTTATTGACCTTTCATTCCCCACTTCTTCTGGCAACTTTTAATCATAAAAATGATCATTGGGGGATGTCACATTCTATGTTTGCTAGTGGGGTATTACCATAAGTTTAACTTGTCCAATTTGAGCTTGGAGAAAATAAATTACATGGTTGAGGAAACAGGGTTTTATAGTTAGCAATAATATGAGGATTATTATTGGACGGGCCAGAGTTGATAAAAACGTAGTTAACCAGGGGGACTGTGTAAACCAAGACTCAAACCACCATTTTTGGGCCTCTCTCTCTCCTTGATTCTCTTCAAGGCATCTTTTTAATTTACTCATAGATTATTTTACAACTCCATTATGGTCGACATTAAAAAAACATTCTTCCCTCAATGCAGCACAAAGGCCCCCTTCTCTAGTGAAAAAGAGATCCAACCCTCTACTGTTCTGTAAAACAACTTCAGAGAGAAAGGTTAAAGATTCCTGCAAAGCTGTGATGGAGGTTACTAATATCTTTTAGTTTTTATATATTCCTGCTCTTAATTGGGTCATTCGTTGTGTCCCATGGACCACGGCAGTGGTTCCTCTGCCCAACCCTGAAGCAACTCCTATTTGCAATGGAATGGCTAAGGTGAGGGATATATGTTTTCAGAGGAACCGGATTGTATGCCCCCCTATTTGAACTTCAAATGAATCTGTGTCATGATAGAGCACTCTGGGAAACATCCGCACCATTACACATTTAATCACATCTGTTGACAATTTCATTAAAACACAAACAATGTTTAAGTATATAGAATTAAACTGTTGTAGGGACGGACAAGGCAAGGCACCAAAGATAGCACCAAAGACAGGGAAACAGTCTTATTTGGTTGCAACCAGATTCAGAGGGCATTGCTTCTGTTGTAATCAATTAATCCCATGAAACCTAAGTTTATGTAGTTTCAGAATTTTGTACCCAACATGAAAGGGAAGGGGCTCAGAAGTTCATAGTCTTCAGAAGTTCACAAAAGGCAGTTTTTTTTCTGTTTTTTCCTTAGGTCTGGGCAAGTTAAATTTTCAAGAACACCTGGGAGGGGGAGAGCTTTTTCTTCCCTTTCTTTTTTCCCCCTGCCAGCTTTTTCCATGGAGCCCAGTTTGTAACTTCTTTATCTTAGAAATGTAGCAATGTCTGTGAAGCCCCAGCTCAAGGCCAGGAGCCTTGTTCACATATTTTGTGAAAAACTAGTGAGGGTGTGTCTAGCTCATGAGTGCTGATTTTTTAGCCAGTTGCCAAGTAGACCAGGTCAACACAAAAAGAGAAAGTTTATGTACACTGAAGTCTTTTATAGCGACTCTTTTCCTGAAAGTCCCATAGGCAGCCATGGTGAAGACTTCTGGAGAAGGTCAGACTGTGAGGTGGAGATTCTTTATGTGAATTGGAGTCATGAGAATACCCAAGCATAAATGGGCTAGCCTCTTCCGGGATTTGAAGAACCCATTTGACCCAAAGGGTCCCTATTCTCACTTGATGGAGGTCAGGAACCTTTCTGAAGAAGGCTAAGACTTCATCCACAATGACAGCAATTTTGGCCATTTTGGTTTTGGATGCACACTTTGGATCTTTCTTCAGATCCATCAAGTGCTGAGAATCTAAGCCACAGCCTCACACAGGGCCAAGAGGCTGATTCAGACACATCCCTTTCCAAAGCAATTAAGAATAGAAACAAAGGTGATGCCCACTCATTTCCATTTGAAAAGTGTTTCTTCATGGTTCACAAAGGGTGTGCCTGAGGCAAGAGACTTTCCTGACATTCAGGTCAACATATCAGTAGGTAAGCAAAAGGCCCAAAGCAGGGTTTCTCCCTGAGACTTGTGTGGTCACACTGATATCTGAGTTTTCTGACATGCTGGCCATTCCCTTCAGCTATCCAGTACATGGCCATGTCACAGAGCTTGGAGGTGGTACACATCTTGGACACAATACCATGAGCCTATTTTGGAGAGTGGCTAGAATTTATGAAGAAAACCAGAACATAGAAAGATAGCAGGTGTTGCCCAAAGATAAGGCAAGCTGCAGTCCATTGATAAATTACGCAGGATGAATGCTGGGAAGTGTTCTACAAGACAGGACACATTCATTGAAGCATTTCCTTTTCTAATATCTACAACCACAGACACAGTGGGATATTCAGACATAGAAAGACTCGCCTTGCCAAAGGACTTACTAGAAACTGTTGACTCTAAACCAAACAAACCGCCTTTCCTATCCTCAGAACATGAGACAAAACCACAAAACCACATAGACACCCACAAAGGCACCTCCTTTCCCCAAGTAGGTCTGTGACTAGGCGCAGTGTCCTCAGACTGGTGGGCCATACTATGTTCCCCTGAAATGGACTGTCCTGTCTCAGTTCTGGTCTCCTTGGCCAACTGTGTGAAGTTGTCAGGAGCCAGTAATGAGCCACTAACGGCTTTCTCAGGAAATCCCCTCTTCTGAGCTATCCTGGCATTTGGCCATTCTCACATCAGTAGGTGCCAAGAAAGACTGACTCTGTTCTTGGTAAATCCAAACAAGTGAGAACACTGGTACTGGGACTGGGACTGTCTCTGTGTTCCTGGCTTCCTGGATTCCACGTTCAGAGATTTCTATCACCAAGGGAGTGAGGTGAAGTCACTTCCTTCAGAAACTGAATGAGGACACACTGCCTTGGCAACCAATTTGTCCTAACAGTTGCTTCCAGAGTCCCATGGAGGCTGCCCATATTTCCTGTGACACTTTCACAAGTTAGAATGATATATTAACCATTGGCACCCAAATAGAGCTCTCCACACAGGCCTGATTTGGCCCATCTTCTTTACATTAAGAAGAGAGAGGCAGATTCAGACACAACTCTTCATCCTGACCAAGTTGTTTGCCATGGAAGAAGACTTTTGCTCACTCAGGTCCTTCATCGCTGACTATATCTTGTGCAGAGATCATTTCTGCATGGACTTTTGAGGTTCTCAGCAAGTCAAAGATCCCATACATTCCTGTATTGTAAGACCAACCCTGTTCATGCTCTTCTGTAAAGTTAGGTTGAGGGAACAGTGTATGGTTTGGATTAATAACATTTTCAATTTGGGTTAGGAATCATTCTACTGGATGAAAAATGGTATTGGGAACTGCGATATGTATAAGACTATAGAGGTGAAATATATGTATGAAAACATAAATCCAAGTATTATTTGATGCCCAGAGGGCATTGGGCCCTTGATTGGGATACTTAGCTTTGAATTATGTTCTGCACAGATGTCTCAGATAAATCCATATACAATGGCATAGGACCATGTACCATGGTCCTATATACAAATAGGTCCATATATACACTCATCATAAACTCTGGCTGGAGTTTTCGATGAGGGGCGCAGCCCTAGACAGTGTACAAAATAAGCTACCTTGCCCCTCATTTGCCTGATGTCAGGGTGGAATGGGCACCCTTCCTGTGAACCAGGAGTGATCAAATAGGCCTACCGTTAATAATACTCTGCTTCTTCAATTTGAGGCGTTCGGATTGTGGTGTTTAGATTCTTTATGTGAATTGGAGTGATGATAAAAGCCAAGCACCTATGGGCTAGCCTCTGCAGGGCTTTGAAAAACTCATTTGACCCAATGTATCCCTATTCTCTCTTGATGGAGGTCAGGAACCTTACTGAAGAAGGCTAGAGACTTCATCCACAATGACAGCAATTTTGGCCATTTTGGTTTTGGATGCACACATGGGATCTTTCTTTAGATCCATCAGGTGCTGAGAATCTAACCCACTGCCTCACACAGGACCAAGAGGCTGATTCAGACACATCCCTTTCCAAAGCAATTAAGCAAAGAGCCACAGGTGATGCCCATTTATTTCCATTTGAAAACTGTTTTCTTTAGGCTTCAAAAAAGTTTGGCCTGAAGAAAAGACCTTCCTGACATTCAGGGAAACGGAACTATATGTAAGCAAAAGCCCCAAAGCAGGGTTTCTCAACTCAGTCATTTCTGGTCACACTGATATCTGAGTTTTCTGACATGCTGGCGATTCCCTTCAGCTATCCAGAACATGGCCATGTCACTGAGCTTGGAGGTGGTAAAAAACCATGAGCCTATTCTGGAGATTGGCCAGAATTCAGGAAGAAAACAGGAACTTAGGAAGATATTAGGTGTTGCTCATCCCTAAGGCAAGCCACAGTCCATTCATAAATTGGGCAGGATGAATGCTGGGAAGCATTCTACTAAACAGGGCACATCCATTGATGCATTCTCTTTTCTACTGTCTACATCAATGGACACAATGGGATAGACAGACATGGAAAAACTGACCTTTTCAAATGACTTACTAGATCAGCCCACTCCAAAACAAACAAACCTCCTTTTCTAATTATTCTCAGAACATGAGAAAAAACTACAAACTCACACCCACACCCACAAAGGCATCTCCTTCCCCAAAGTAGGTCTGTGACTCTCCGGAATGTCCTCTGACTGGTGAGCCATACAATGTTACCCCAAAATGGCCTGTCCTGTCTCAGATCTGATCTCGTTGGCCAACTCTGTCAGGATCCAGCAGTGAGCCACATCCTGCTTTCTCAGGAAAGGTCCCTTTTCAGAGCTCTCCTGGCTTTTAGCCATCCTCACATCAGTAGGTACCAAGAAAGACTGACTCTGTCGTTGGTAAATCCAAATAAGTGAGCCCACGTGGACTGGGACTGGGACTTGCTCTGTTTGCTTGGCTTCCAGCATCCCATGTTCAGAGAGTTCCATCACCAAGGAAGTTAGGTAGGTTACTTCCATCAGGAACTGTATTAGGTCACTGCCTTGGCAACCACTTTGCCCTAACAGTTGCTTCCAAGGTTCGCATGAAATGGAGGCTGCCCCTACTTTCTGTGACACTTTCACAAGTTAGAATGGTATATCAACCATTGTCCCCCAGGAACAGCTCTCTACAGAGACCTGGTTTAGTCCATCTTCTCTACAATAAAAAGATAGATGTTGATTCAGACATATCCCTTCATCCTGACCAGGTTGTTTGCCTTGAAAGATGACTTTTTCTTTCTCGGGTCCTTCCCAGCAGCCTACATCTTCTACAGGGATAAATTCTGCATGGAACTTTGAGGTTCTCAGTAGATGGAATATGCCCTCCATTCCTGTATTATAAGACCAACTCGGTACCTCCTCTTCTGTAAAGTTAGATTGAGGAAAGAGTGTATGGTTAGGGTTAATAACATGTACAATTTGGGTTAGGAATCATTCTTCGGGATGAATAATGTGATTCTGACCTGTGATATTTATTAGAATATATAGGTGAAATATAAGTAGGTAAACAGAAATCTAGGTAAGCTTTGGAGACCAGAAGGGCATGGGGCCCTTGATTGGGATACTTAGATTTGAATTATGTTCTGCAAAAATGTCTCCAATAAATCGATATACAATGGCATAGGTCCTTGTACCTTGGATGATTGAATGTAGAAGAGAACATCCAGTAAAAAAGAGATAGTCAATATGATTAGGAAGATACTCAATAGGTTTAGAAAGAAGAATGAGGATAGGATTTGTACCAAAAGTTCTTTAGCAATAGGGTTTCAGGTAGAGAGTGAATGTAAATGTTAGCACATGTGAAGAATCTGTCACAATGTTGAACTGGGGAAAATATGTAGGAAAGCAGATATCAATAGAGATTTTAGGATATCAGGCCAATTATAAAGTGAGTGATAGGATTAGACATTTTCAACAGCCTTGAGGTTGAATATATAATCTTAGTAAGAAAGAAATATGTAGTCACCAATAGGATTGACATTTGAGAGCAATAGATGTTTTTCATAATCCATGCTCACTTTCCATTTAGGCTTTGGTAAAAACATAAGTTTGATCTTTGTAGTTTTGTCCAGAATATTACTGTGATAAAATGCATATGTAGATCAGGTGACATGAGTATTTCTTCCACCATTTCTGGGTGCAATATTTTGAAGACATATAAATTAGTATTGGGGATACAAAGAGGTGTACGTTTGTCTATCAATATAGAGATAATGCAGGAATAGACCATACTGTGAATAAATAATATAAGTACTTCCAAATTTAAATAAAGGATTGAATTGATATCTGAAAATATACAGGAAATCTTATATTGATATACAATCATTCATTCCAACCCGTTATACATCTAATGGTAATATTAGGGTAATGGTTTATCATGAAGAGTGTGTGAGTTTTGCTTCAAAATGATTAGAGAAATTGAAAATAATGTCTTTGGAAAGAAGTCTCATGAAAAGTCCAGGCAGGAAACCTGGAGGAATACATGTGTTCTGAAGCAGGAAGTCATTGATAGAGAGACAAATGCCTATAAATTTGTGAACTTGTGGATAAATATATATCCTATTATGTGCATAAACTGAAGAAATAGTAATGTACCAGTGTTGAATAAAAATGAACGTCAAAATAAACATTTTGGATCATAGGAATCTACTTACATTGATGTTAAACTGGGTAAGTTACTGTAGAAATATTAGGATTTGTGTGCACCATTCACCGAAGTTAGTTTTCAGTACTAGAAAAAAAATATGTATTTCAGGTGGATGCATATTTCTGATAATAATCATGTAAAAGTTGATTGTAAATCCAAATACATGAACATGAATGAATTTAGGGAGTGTATAATAAGACACATATATTTCATATTTTGAAATATCTGGAGATTATATATATATATATATATATATATATATATATATATATATATATATATACAAAACACCCACACAGACATTAAAAAGTAGCAATATATATGCCAATTGAAATTCATCATTAAATATATATCATCCACAGACCCAAGCTATTTATTTTACTAAACATAGATTTATTTATAATTTTGTTAAACTAGGAACCTCACCCATAGATTGAATTTTCAGTTCCAACTGTGTTTAGGAGGAGTGATCTCTTCTCACAATTTGTATCTGGCAAGTCAGCTACCTCACAAGAATGTACGTGTGATAATAGGTAGGATTCTGTATGTGCATGCAAAAATACATGTGCTGAATAGACTACAGAGAAAGCAAGACAGGAATTCACATATTTGTTAACTTTAAAAACACATGGTGAACTATTTCAATTAAAAATTGACTAGATTTATAACACCAACCCTTTATCATGCAAAATGAAAGTCCAACTATACACCATGCCTCCTCTGAACTGCTTGTATTTCTATTCTGTTTGGGTTATGTTTCTCCATCATATTAGGATTAGTAGTCAGAGTCTAGTAGGGTATGGGTTAGTGTCAGGGTTTCAGTATTTTGAATGGAAAATTAGATAAGGAATCCAATGTGTATGCAAATATGTGTTATACAAAAATCTTCCCACTCTCATCCAGAACGATGACGTGACATTGCCTTCCCCCCAAGAAAGACACAATTAGAGGAGAAGAGTTAGAAAATCTGTGAATACATATCTGGAAAATCCTCAGGAGTTTACAAACTTGGAGGTGGAAGAGGAGTTTCCAAAAGTAAGGGACAGGGTTGATAGACCCAAACTGATCTTTTATTAAAATTGGGAGCCATCTTGCCACAAAGCGATGAAAAGCTAATTTTGGGTTTACTATAAATTACTGCAATTTCTGAACCCATTTGGAATGTCTGCCCGTGCCTTTAACTCACCCATGCCTATCTCTCTGACCTGATAGCAGCCCTCTCTGAAAGTTTAGTGACACATCATAATTTTTGGCCTTCCCTTGCCAGACAACGAACCTCTCTGAGGTCTAATGGTCATCATTATTTCTGATGTTGGGGCCAGCAAAAAAAAAAAAGAAAAGTAAACTACATTTAGTGTGATGCTTGTCAAAGTTCTGTTATCTGTAATCCCCCTTTTGTGTAACTTTCTGGGCTATATAGCTGGGCTGTAAGAAAGGTGGGGTTGCTGTCTTGTTCCCGCCGTTTTGTGAGGGAGAGGCAGGCCGCCGGCCGGTTGAAATAATAAATTTGCCTTAATTTGATTTTAATTGGAGTCAGTGGTCTTTACTTTCATCCTGGTCTAACATGCAGTTCCGCAGCAAGATGACCCTGCCAGTAGAGATCACAAGACCAGACTGTTGGAAATTCTGAAGCTGGCCTTCCCTCCAGGGCCCCCGGCTACAGAGCCACTCTAGGGGATGCGCAACTTGAGATGTTTCAACGACTTGGAGTGAGACTTTGGTCCAGGGAGCACAGCAATGAACCACTGGACTATAACTATTAGCAAGCACCTGGTGGAGGAGGCCTCCATAGGTAAGTGGCACCTTTATAACATCTGATATCTGGTTAAGGGAGATCTCTTCTGATGACAGAGAGGAGGCCTGGGGAGGCTCACATATACTCCTGTCCGGGACTGTAACGAGAATCATGCTGTCCTTTGTTCTGTTATGTAGGGAATTCTTCTGGATGGGTAGAGAGGTGTGGATGGGCATGCACGCGGTCCTACCCAAGAGCTTTAGCAAGACATTGCAATGCTCCTCTGCTTTTTTTTTTTTTTTTTTTTTGGTGCCTGGTTTCTGTTTTTTTTTTTCTGTTTTGTTCTGTGTTCTATATGTTTTTTGTTTGTTTGTTTTTGTGCGTTTTGTTGTGTGATTTCTGTGGTAAAAACTTAAAGATATTGGACGTGAAAATGGGTAATAAAGCAAGTAAGCGTGACACCTTTTTGGACTGTGTTTTAAGGAACTGCGATGAACTTTACCTCCCTTTGTTAAGCAGGATAAGAGAAGCCCCTAGCTGGCTGCCTGGAGCACACCCACTGCACAAGGCAATGCCTGCTGCAGAGCTAAAAACTGAGTATCTCACAGGTTAAGAAGTGAAACTCATTTTAAACCACTTGTACCTCCAGATCAAAAGAGTCACAACCTTTGGGCAGAGTCCCCTGTGTTTCTCCTTTGTTAGCAAAGCAATAAACCTCCCTTTTTCTTTTTCTCAAAAACCCTGTCCTCATTATTAAATTGGCATTAATTGGCTTCAAGGTCAGGAACTGAACTTTAAGTTTCAAATTTTGATAAACCACACCACCCCCGCCCCGGAACTTTTTGAGAGCTGACTACTGATATGTTAGGAGATGGAGCATGGTTGGGGTGGAACCGAACCAGAGGAGCTAATCCTGTGAGTTAAAGGAGGGACCGAGGGACTTCCAGCAGCTGCGGAAGCCCTGTTACTTCAGGGAATTCCCTCCTTCCTTGCCTGCACTGTAAGCATTATGTAACGTCTGTCTTCTTAAAAAAGAGAAAAAGAAAAAGGGGATACTAAATTCAGTAAAGTCACCATGGAGACCCTTGATTTTACATTTCAGGTTGCCCCTCTGTAAAAACATGTGGTCCCCTTGTGGGGACTTCTATGGTGCCACTGGTGTAGGAGATTTTTCTCTTATCTGCTCTGTTTTAAAGGCTTCTGTCTGTCGGCCATAGTCTGGAGCTCCCTTCTGTCTGTCTTGTGTCTTTGTTTCTGGCCCTTTAAGACATGTGCAATAATGTGTTGATATTTTAAATTGTTTCTTGGGAATGATCTTAGCTGAATGTGTGTCTAAATGATGATGTTTTATTGTAACAATCTGGTATCTGAATGGGTTTTTGAAGCATTGCACAATCTTGCAGGTAAAAGTCGGGTTTAGGTAATTGTTTAGTTTATGATTTCAGATAATTTATGCCAGAGAACTTAAATACTTAGGATGGAAAACTAAAGAACTCTCCATCCAAGTTGGCAAGTAACTTCCCAATCATTCAGTCTTTTATTTCACCTATTTTGAATTGGGTAGCCTGGGAAAATGTCACTGTGCGTACCAGTGCATTAATTTGGACAAAGATAGTAAATCATTTTATGGTATCTGTTGACAAAACAAGATGTAAAGATGTAAAATTTTGTGAATTGTATCTTAAACTTGTTTCATAATTTTCAACATCCTAACCTGAAAATTATGGTTAAAATGCCTTAGGCCTGTTGTGTCTGCTCTGAATAGCAGTTTTATCCTGCTCCTTCCTGACCTCAGCCAGGACTTATTTTGAAATGCAAATAAAAGAATCCTGCAAGCTCAGTAGGAGACTGATCTGAGGCCTAAGCAAAAAAAAAAGGCAAATTATATGGTTTTTACTAATTACTGTCCAGTCGTTTTTTCTAGGACTCTTATTTTTTTCCTTAGATACTTTATTTGGTTTTTTTTAGCTCATGATTTTGATCCTACAGACCTAAGTTAATGTTTTTCTGATCAGTTCTATCTTTGACCAACTGTGGAGTTTTTGAAACATTGCAATGCAGATTTCATCTGCGAAAAGCTATAAGGCCTTTACTATTTTTATGTGTGCACACTTCTGTTATGTGTTGTATGTCTATATATACATATATCCTTATATCAAACATATGATACAAAAATTTACATATATAAAGAACGCTCATAAAAAAACGCTCATAAAAACAAATTTTAAAAAGTGGATCCAAGGATCCTTAATTCACGTTATTTAAATGGTTCAGTTTAAATTGGATAAACAGATAAAAATAAATGTCTTTAAATTTAAGCTTACAAGTTTTTCTAGGTGTTCAGATATCTAATAAAATATTAATGTCTACAAAATATCTAATATGACTTGGTTGTAGGACTTTTCCTTCAACAAAAAAAATGGTTTACAATCTTCAATACATTTGTCTAATATTTTGATAAATAAGTAAATTAAATTTCATATGAGATTACTCATTCATGAGTACTTTTGTTAGATATCTGATTGATTAACTAAGGTCTGTACAAGTTTGTACTAAATTCTGTATAAGATTGTAAAAATCAGTCATGTGTTAAAGAGACAAAAATTTCTTAAAACATAAGTTAACCCATAACATTGTGTTTATTAAGTTTTATTTTTTCTAGAGCTAGCAACCATAAAAATTAAACAACTGATTAAATAAGAACTGTTATTTTAGAGAACTGTACTGCCATTACTTTAAAAGCTAAACTTGGTTAATGTGGAAACATCAATGTAATTATGATGCTATTAATGTGCTCATATCTTACATGTACAAGTCTGTAAGGTAGAAACTTAAAAGAGCATTATATCATGCTGGCGTTCTTAAGTTGTATGGTAAAAATATATATTGGGAATTTATTTATCTGTTATCATAAAGATAAGTAAAGTTTTATGTTACTTTTTACATTTGGGAACAATTTAAATGTATTTTTAAGTTAATGAGAGCCTAATCTATGTGAAGGTTAAAAACTTTCAGCCTTTCTTTAATTCATGTTTTAAATGTGATATCATACGGTGTTAGCTAACGTTCATGTGACCTAAAAAAATTTATGTAAACTTTGTAAAATGATATTTAAAAAAAAAAAAAGATCAGCTTTAGAACTACAACCCTTAAGATTTATAAAGAGACCTGCCTTACCTGAGATAAGGCTCTGTGTCCCATCTTACTACATGTGAGAATGACTATGAAAAGAGTAGGTTAGATTATGTTTCATTTAAAGTTTTGTTCAAAAGTTGTTTTTTTTTTTCTGTCAAGATTACTAGGATCTGTAACAGGGGATATAATTTATAACTAAGCAAAAAATTCAGGGTAGCTATTATGCAAACCAAGTATATTTACTCTTGTTAAAAAATTTTATTTTATAATTTCCTTATAAGTGATCTAAAGATTCTCTGTTAGTGTTTTACAGAATTGTTGCTTTAAGAACACAACATGCGTTAATTTAAGATAATAAGTCATCACCTACAAGACAAACCGAATAACACAGATCCCAATTAATAAAAAGATAAATAATTATAAAGTTATAGACATTAAAGCCCAGTACTGTTAACATAAGGCAGTTAAAATTTATTTGCTGGATATTAAAGATTAGGATTTAAATTTAAAGTTAAATGAAAAGGGACAAGAAAACTAATATTTGGCTCTTGCCCTCTGAGTCAGTCTGAATCCAGGGAACAGGGGACTTCTCTAAAGAGCTTTTCAACTCTGGGCCATATAACCTCCCCATCAGGGGGATTAATGAGACCACTGGAGAACAGAAAGCCAATCAGTGCATTTGCTAAGAAGAGGAGAGTCATCAGAGAAGGGAGACATCCCTGATGCTGCCGAGGGAAGCCACATGGTCAAGGAAGACCTGGACCCACCTAGCCCAAAAGGCACTAGCAGAACTGAGAAGCTGCTCTCAAGTCTCCCCAGGAATGGCAACCATAAAAGCTCAGCTGACTGTTACCAATAGATAGAAACAAAAGTCAGTTTGACTGCTTCATCTTAAACACTTAGCAAAGACAGTTGAAAGCAGAATACAGCCATTCCTGGACATTTTAAATAATAATAATTATAATAATAATAATAATAATAATAATAATAATAATAATAATAATAATAATAATATTTTAATGTATACACTTTATATTAGCCTCCCAAAATAAGTAAGACTGGAGGTTACAAAGAAGGATTCTCAGACAGGAATGCCTGATAACTATAAAAAGACATTATCAAGAGGAGCTGCCAGAGGCAGAAGTTTTTAGTTTAAGGCCTCAGATATTTCTAACCTACACGGTTAGGCTTGGTGTTGGCTAGTATGATTATCCAGCACTGAGTAACAGAATTAAAGGTTTTTCTATTAGACACAGAGGTCATTCTAGTAAACTGATTTTGCAAGATCAGATGACATTAAATTATTAAACTGTATCTTATTGGGAGGGACAACTGTAACACTAAATGTTAAGTATTAAGTTGACAGTCCTGATAACTGGGGATATTAAAGACTGGTGAGGGAACTTCTGTACAGTGACATGTTCTAGCTGCTGCAACATTTATTCAGTACTCATGTTTTTCGTTTCTCTCATAGAAGAACCCATCCCCAGATGACTTTACAACCTGTTCTTCCCCAATGAGACTTCAAACCGAACTGACCTCTAAAAGGCAACTCATGTCCCTCATGCTGTTCCCCCTCACATCACCCTCTCTCAGCTCAGAAGAAGCCAAAAAGAGTAATGCCTCTCTTCTTACAACAGTGGAGCCAAAAGTAAATAGACTATCAATATACGTAATTAATTAAGTCAGGTAAAATCACGGAGACCGGTTTTGGGTGATTTGAAAAAATAGGGAGACTGTTGCATCAGAGAATAAAATTCCCTCAATGCTCTTCACCTACCGTATGAAAGATATGAAAGGGACACATTAGAAAAGGGGGGAATGATAGACCCAACCTGATCTTTTATTAAAGTTTGGAGCCATCTTGCCACAAAGCCAAGAAAGGATAATTTTTCTTAACTATTAATTACAGCAAATTTCGAACCTGTTTGGAATGCCTGCCCGTGCCTTGAACTCACCCATGGCTGGCTCTCTGACCAGATAACAGCCCTCTCTGAAACTTTGTTGACACCTCATAAATATTGGCCTTCCCTGGTCAGATGACACTCTCTGAGTCTCTAATGGTCCCCATAAATTCTGATGTTTGTGTCAGCAAAAAAAAAAAAAAAAAAGTAAACTACCATTAGTGTGATGCTTGTCAGAGTTCTGTTATCCGTAACCCCACTTTTGTGTAACTTTCTGGGCTATAAAGCTGGGCTGTAAGAAAGGTGGGGTTTCTCTCTTGTTTCCGCCATTTTGGGAAGGAGAGGCACCAGGGTGGTGGAAATAATAAGCTTGTTTTAATTTGATTTTAATTGGAGTCAGTGGTGATTTCTTGCATCCTGGTCTAAAAGGTAAACACTCCACAAACATGGAGCTCTGCTGGCCTAAAGACTTTTTGAGAAACTGCCTCTGAGGATGGGCACTTGACATATATGTTGTTGTCAGGAGCTTTTGCTTCCATTTTAATGAAACCATCAAAGCTGTGTCTGCATCTATGTGACCTAGAGGACATTGTTTCTTATTTTCCAAAGAACATGAGGCAGAAGTGCTGACTTCTCTCTTTGTAAGTAAACTGTGGCCACTGAAAGCTAATTGTCTCCACATGTGGTTTGTGAAGCCATTAGGTCATCCTCCACTTTTCATGGACTTTCTTGCTGCTGCACTGGGAGTTTGGTATTTGCTTCACGAAATGCAAGGAATTCAACTGGGACACAGTGCTGGAGGGAGTCCTCTCACGTGTGGTGGGTAAGGGTCTGCAGGACAATGCACCAACTAAGCTTCTATCCCACATAGATTGCCCCATTGACCATAGCAACTTGATACTGAACATTGCCCTGAAACATCTCCATATAACATGATGCGATTTATGGAGAGGTTTCAGACATATAAGTGATTCCTGTCTCCACCATGTCAGCCACCAGCCATTTGGAAGTCAATGGCAGATCCACATGGCCCGACCACAGATATTTTACCACACACCTGCACACCACAGCTCTGGGCCCACTACTCAACAGGCTCCAACATACTGGCATCTCTGTTCTACACCATTTTCATGAAACCCAGTCAATCAAGACACTCTCTGGTATACTCATGATCAACAACAGGACATCCAAAGATTCTCCAGTGCCACCTGGTCATGGGAATTTTAAAAATTTCATGGTATTTATCTAGCCATTTTTCAAGGATGAAGTTGGAGAAACTGTGGGTTTCAATTCATTCAGGAACCATTAAATTTTGAGGTAGCACATTTCAAGAAATGCTCTGGAGAACTCGCAGAGGCAAAGCTTCCCAAAGAGTGGCCAAAATGACACATGAAGCCAGGCCCATGAGGTCTACAATGTTAGGTCCATGTGTGATTTGACTCTCAACTATGGCTGCCAAGTCTATAAGAATAAAATCATGTGATATCCTGGCTGAAATTCCCAATGCTCTTACGAAAGCCACCATTGGCTTAGATCTCAGTTTCCAAGGGCGACTCTCATGCATGGCCTCCTAAAATCCCAACAAAATTCATTGCAATACTTCTCTGAAGTGAGTTACATAACTCAGTCTCTAAGGGGAATGACACTAGAGTTCATGTTCAGGTGGACCCAGGCATCTCTTCTAACTACCACACAAATGACTGCTGGGAGCCATCAGCCAAGTAGGTATGACAATTTCCTTGCCAGCGTACCCCCATGTTTCCTTAGTGGAAGGACTCATGGAAATAGGACATTTTGCAGGACATTGCATGTAAGGTGACCTTGCTGAAGGACCAGGGCGGATCCATGTTTAGGGTGTTCCTGGTTTGGCATAATAGGAGATTAGGGTGTTCCCCCTTTAGAATAGGGCGGTTTAGCATAATAGGAGATTAGGGTGTTCCCCTTTAGAATAGGGTGTATTCTGCTGCTGAGTTCCTCTTGATTCTTAGGATCAGACAGTATATTTGGGAGACAGAATCCCAGGAGTAGTGGATTTGGGCAGAGAGTGGATTTGGGCAGGAACGTGGTTTTTCCCAGAACGTGTTTGTAGACGGCCGGTGTGAGTTCGGGAATAAAGAATTGCTGTTTGAATCTACAAGCTGTGTGGAGACTCCTGATTTGTGCCCAGCCAGAGACTGCGGCATTTGATGGCTCGTACGCGGAACGCCTGAAGCTTGGGGGTAAGTGAAATTGCTCGCCCCTGAGGGAAGGCGAGAGAATGGGTGACCATTTCAAAAAACAATGTGTTCTTCTTTTGATTTATTTTGTTTTTCTTTCAAGCTGCCTATCTCTAGAAATTTCTCAGGCAAACTGGTTGACTAAAGGTTTGATGTTTGTCAGCCCTGAGGAAGAGAAAATTGATACAACGATTTTTTATTCCGTTTTTGTTTCATTCAGATTCGGTTTTGTTTTGTGTTATCTTATTGGGTTGCGTTATCTTTATAGTAGATTAAAACAAACTGAAAATATGTTAAGCAAATTGTTAGAGGTTCAGAACATGGAGAAAGACATTTTAGATCAAGCAAAAGAGAAGGTCTCTCGAGCTAGTCAGACAGAGGAAGAAAATTTAAAGGATAAGGGGTTGTTAGGAAAAAGGCCACAACAGGAGGCTGTTACTAACTCCGTTTTATCACAAGAGGGTGTAATTCAACCAACAGGCCCACCGATAGAGACAGCTGAGTGGCCCTCAAACCCCGTAGTTGATAATTGGGATTCTGAGACAGGACCTCAAAGATTAGCATGCCCTGTACTTGAGCAGGCAGGAGGGCAGTGAATTCACCATGCTTTAGATTTTAAAACAGTGAAGCAGTTAAAGGAGGCTGTAACAACCTATGGTCCCCAAGCTCCCTTCACGGTAAGCATGGTCGAGTCCATTACTAACTTGGACATGACGCCAGCAGATTGGGCTAGCATGTGTAAATCTGTGCTAAATGGAGGACAATATTTGTTATGGAAGGTTGCCAATGAGGAATTATGCGCAGAGACAGCTAGGCGAAATGCAGCAGCCGGTTACCCTCAAAGAAATCTAGAAATGTTGCTAGAGAAAGGACCTTATGAGGGTCAGCGGCAACAAATTGAATATGATCCTGCTATATATGCACAAATTGCTGCAGATGCAGTTAGGGCATGGAAGACTTTACAAGGACATGGAGATTTACAAGGCCAGCTATCTAAGGTAATACATAGTGGTAATGAACCTTACGCTGACTTTGTAGACAGGCTAATTCAAATGGCTGCCAAAATTTTGGGGGATACAGAACAAGCAATGCCATTAATAAAACAACTGGCTTATGACCAAGCAAATCGTTGCTGCAGAGAGGTTATTAGACCATGGAGACATGAAGATTTAAACACATATATTAAATTATGTAGAGATATTAATGAACAAGAGCAAGTCTTGGCAGCTGCAGTACAACAGGCTTTTGATGCCAGGCCAAAAACATGCTATGATTGTGAAAAAACAGTACATTTTAAAAGGAGTTGCCTCATAGGAGGAGGATTTAACAAAACTAGTTATCAAAGAAATAGAATACCGGGTATTTGCCCATGATGCCGTAGAGGGAGACATTGGGCTAATGAATGCCGTTCTCAAACTACCATAGAGGGTACTCCCTTAACAAAAAACGGACAAGGACCAGGTATTTACCCATGATATCGTGGAGAAAGGCATCAGACTCCATTGCCAAAAAACGGACCAAGGGGCCCAATGCTCCGGGGCCCACAACCACAAATATACGGGGCAGTGGAGGAACCCAGCAACACCATTAGAGTAGTGCCCAGGACACATTGTCCATTAAATCCCTCATCAGACAAACCCGAGGGAGCGCAGGGTTGGACATCTGCGCCTCTGCCAGAGCAGTACTAACTCCAGAGATGGGAGTTCAAATCATTCCTTCAGGAATAAAAGGACCTCTTCCCCAAGGGACAGTAGGCTTATTATTGGGACGTAGTTCACCTACATTAAAAGGACTTAAGATAAGTCCTGGGGTAATTGATCTCGATTATGTAGGTGAAATAAAAATTATAGCTAGTTCTCCAAGAGGTATATCAGTAATTTCACCTGGAGATAGAATAGCACAGTTGTTAATAATACCCATCCTACATAATAAATTTCCTAGTCATAGTGTAAAAATAGGTTCCAGGGGATTAGGCTCCACAGGTGTAGATTGGGCTATGTTGTCTTTAAATTTAGATTCTCGCCCAATGTTAAAACTAAATATTCAAGGACACGACTTTAATGGGCTACGGGACACAGGTGCAGACCTTAGCATCATATCTAGTCAGGAATGGCCAAAACATTGGCCATTACAACAAGCCACTCAAACGCTTCGAGGCCTAGGAGTGGCTACTAATCCCCATAGAAGAACAATGTTAGTATATTGGAAGGATCCTGAAGGTTGTGAGGGAACTATACATCCATATGTATTGGATCATCTTCCTATAAATTTATGGGGACTAGATGACCTAGATCAATTAGGTTTGACGTTAACAAATAACATCAATCCTAATGCGCCCACTACTAGGGCTAGACAAGGTTTTAGGAAAGAAAAAAGATTAGGAAAACAAGGACAAGATATAGCAGCACCAATTCAAATAGATCAAGGAACAGAAAGACATGGGTTGGATTTTCAGAAAGGGCCACTGAGACAATAAAAATTACTTGGAAATCAAAAAGACCAGTGTGGGTTCCTCAGTGGCCCCTGACTAAAGAAAAGATACAAGTAGCCCATGATCTGGTCAAACAACAATTAGTGGAAGGACATATACAACCTTCCATATCTCCCCATAATACTCCCATTTTTGTCATTAAAAAAAATCTGGTAAATGGAGATTATTGCAAGATTTAAGAGCCATTAATAATGAGATGGTTATTATGGGACATGCTCAATCAGGGATTCCTCAATTGTCTGCTTTGCCAAAAACCTGGCATGTTTTAGCCATAGATATTAAAGATTTTTTTTTTTCAATTCCAATTCATCCCGAGGATAGTCCACGCTTTGCATTTACTATCCCTGCATTAAATCATGAAGGTCCTGATCAGAGATATGAATGGAAAGTACTCCCTCAAGGGATGGCTAACAGTCCAACTATGTGTCAAATATATGTTAATAAAGCAATCCAGCCACTTAGAAATCAAAATCCTGAACTACAAATATTTCACTATATGGATGATGTATTATTGGCACATAAAGATAAAAACATATTGCTGGAAAGTTATGCAACACTTACAAACTTATTAAAAATTATAATCTAGAGATAGCAATAGATAAAGTACAATTAAATTTTCCAATTAATTATTTAGGAGTTCTATTATCCTCAACCATGGTCCGTCCACCAAAACTTCAAATACAAGTAGATCAACTCAAGTCACTTAACGACTTTCAAAAGTTATTGGGAGACATAAATTGGATAAGGCCTTATCTAGGCATACCAACAGGAGAGTTGGGACCTTTATTTGATATTCCAAAAGGTCCATCAGATCCAAACTCACCTCGCATGTTAACTCCTAAAGCAAGAAAGGCATTGAAAATTCTTGAAACATATATGGAAAATATACATTTGGAAAGAATTGATATAGGTTTGCCTTTATTATTTATTGTACTACCAACAAAAAATATTCTTACAGGAGTATTTTGGCAAGAAGGTCCATTATTGTGGATACATTTATCTTATTCACTTAACACTATTCTTACTAGGTATCCTGAGGCTGTAGGACAATTAATACTCAAAGGAATAAAAGAAGCGAAGGGAGTGTTTGGAATTTTTCCCAATAAAATTATTACTCCATATACTACGGATCAAATTGATGAGTTAGCTAATGAGTTAAATACTTGGGCAATAATCATGTGTAAATCTAATGTTTGATTTGATAATCACTTACCATCTAATCCTTTGTTGTCTTTTTGGTCTAAGCATCCTGTAGTTTTTCCAAAAATGACAAGAAAAACCCCTATTATGAATGCTCCAAATATATTCACTGATGGGCCAAATAATGGTACAGCAGCAGTAGTTATCCCTGATCAAACTTTTACATTTTTAGTACCAAAACAATCAGCTCAAAAGGTAGAGCTTAATGCAGTTTTACAAGCCTTTTTAATGTTTAAAGATTCTGTATTTAATTTATTTTCTGATATTCAGTATGTAGTTAATGCTATAGTATCTCTTGTAGATGCTGGTAGGATTTCCCCTTCTTCTACTGTTTTCTCTTTGTTTTCCACTATACAAAGTCTAATCTGGGACAGAAAAGATCCATTCTTTATAGGACATATTAGAGCACATACAGGATTGCCTGGAGCCCTTAGTTTGGGCAATGATTTAGCAGATAAAACTACACATGACATACATATTTTCTCTACACTAGAAGAAGCTACGAATTTTCATAAAAAATTCCATGTTAATGCTAATACTTTACAAAAGCGTTTTAAAATAACTAAGGAACAATCCGGACATATAATAAAACAATGTCAAAATTGTGTGACCTTTTTACCACAAGTTAATCTTGGAGTCAATCCTAGAGGACTGATACCTAACCATATTTGGCAGATGGACGTCACACACTTGCCAGAATTTGGAAAATTAAAATATTTACATGTTACAGTTGATAGTTCTTCCGGATTTTTGATGGACTCCCTTCATGCCGGAGAAAAATCTAAAGATGTTATAGCTCATTGCTTACAAAATTTTGCCACTGTGGGCGTTCCTAAACAGTTAAAAACTGATAACAGTCCTGGCTATACCTCTACCTCTTTTAAACAATTTTGCTCATCATTTGGTATTACTCATATAACAGGAATTCCATACAATCCACAGGGACAAGGCATAGTTGAAAGAGATCATCAAACTATTAAAACGTACTTATTAAAGCAAAAAGAGGGAATTGGAAAGGGGTATATATCCCCCAAAGATAAACTTAAAATAATGCTTTTTACTCTAAACTTTTTAAATTTGGATTCATCAGGACTTAGTGCTGCAGAAAGACATATGTATCCAAAAAATGTGCATAAGCCTAAAGTTCTTTGGAAAGATATTCTAACAGGACAATGGAAAGGTTCTGACCCAGTGATTGTCTGGAGTCGGGGCTCTGTCTGTGTGTTTCCACAGGGAGAACAGCAACCTATTTGGATTCCTGAAAGACTGACTAAAACGATTTCTACAGATCGAAAAGAAGATGATTTGACTCAAATCCATAACAGCTGATATCCAGAACTCCAGCTTGGCCATTCTTACATCTGCAACAGTGATTAACCAGGATTCTTTTTTCAATACCTATTTTATTATTGCATTTTTCCACATCATAAGGCTCTATTTTTATTTTTTGAGCTCATACAAACCTAGGTTAATGTTTTTCTGATCAGTTTCATTTTTTGACTGTGGAGTTTTTAAACATTGCAATGGAGATTTCACCTAGGTAAAGCTACAAGGCCTTTATTATTATCTTATGTGTTGTACATTTGTTTGCACATTTGTGTTTTGTGTTGTATGTCTGTGTGTGCGTATGTCCATATTTCATATATGAGGAGCACTCATTAGAATATGGATCCGAATTATTTTTGTTATTCACGTGATTTAAATGGATTAATTTAAATTAGGTAAACAGCTGTTAAGGATTGTTTTTAAAGGTGGTTAACAGATCTTCTTGTTTACTAATTTAAATCAGGTAAACAGCTGTTAAAGATTGTTTTTTAAGGAGGTTAACAGATCTGTTTGTTTACTTTCACCTTTCCTTTTCATTATATTTAATAATTCTTTTCAGGATAATGTCTGTTTAGCATCATTGCCAGAATTCCTATCTTCATCCCAATGAATATAACTCAACAAGTATGCTCAATCAAGGAGTCAACTTACTTTAGGAGGAAACGGACTTTGGTAGGAGACGGACAGATTGATAGATTCCTCCACTTTGAACTGCTTACAGAACTTGCCTAGACTATGTAACTATCGTTTGGTACAGCGAATTGTGGTAATGCTGGCATATCTTTGCTGATGGTGTCACCAGTGATTTTTGCTGATGGTGTCACCAATGATGCAATTTTTCCTATGTCATGAAGGCAACTTAACCACCTTCAAATTAACCTTTTAAAGCCTTTTAATTATCATCTATACTGTACTTTTAAATGAACTTTTTCACCACCTACAGCTTCACTATTTTAAACGAGGCTTAGATTCTGTTTAAATTGCTTAATGTTAGTTTACTTGGCTGCCCTTCAACCAAAGGCCTTTTTTACTCCATTAAGAAGCTTTGTCTTTATCTGCCATGTACAAATACCTTTTTTCTTCCTTCTTCCTTTCTCAAGATTTTAAAGTAAGTCTAGTTTCCTCAAAATCTATTTAAATGGCATTTTACAACTTTTTACATTACCACACAGAGATTATCTCATCTAGAAACACTTCTTTTTCCATTAACCTCTTATATTAAAATATATTTCCACATCTTGAATCTTTTTCTATCTCTTTTTTAACCATTAACCCTTTTTATAAATTCAAATTTTGAAACAACTCTTATAAAATTTCTGATTTAGACAAATTACTCCACTTTAATAGGATGAAATACTTTCATGTTTTTTTTTATGGTACCATAATACTATAATTGAAACCCAACTGAAACTTATTATACTCTTTGTATATAAATTACACCTGATAGAATCTTAACACTTAGTAACCTTGTTTTGGCAAAGACACAGACCAAAGCAATATTAAACCTTTTTTCAATTTACCAATTTATGAAAACACACATAATTTTTAAATATATTACCTTATGAAACTTAATAAGTAAAGAGTACTTGATTTTATATTTAGTGGTTGATATTTTAACACTTTAGCTTTCTAAATTAATTAGAACTTTGTAGAAACCAAGATCTTAGACAAATGTAGTAAACAGAATTAGCCATCTATTTCTTGAAGAAAAATCCTTCTACAGGATACCATGATGGTCCCATTGATATACTTAATAACTCGTCTTTAAAAAGCCATGGACATTCTCTCGCCTTCCCTCAGGGGCGAGCAATTTCACTTACCCCCAAGCTTCAGGCGTTCCACGTACGAGCCACCAGATGCCGCAGTCTCTGGCTGGGCACAAATCACGAGTCTCCACACAGCTTGTAGATTCAAACAGCAATTCTTTATTCCCGAACTCACACCGGCCATCTACAAACACATTCTGGGGAAATCGACAACGTTCTCTGCCCAAATCCACTCTCTGCCCAAATCCACTCTCTGCCCAAATCCACTACTCCTGGGCTTCTGTCTCCCAAATATACTGTCTGACCCTAAGTACTCAAGAGGAACTCAGCAGCAGGATATGCCCTATTCTAAAGGGGAACACCCTAATCTCCTATTATGCTAAACCGCCCTATTCTAAAGGGGGAACACCCAAATCTCCTATTATACTAAACCAGGAACACCCTAAACATGGATCCGCCCTGGTCCCTCAGCAAGGTCACCTTATATGCAATGTCCTGGAAAATGTCCTATTTCCATGAGTCCTTCCACTAAAGAAAATTGGGGGTACGCTGACAAGGAAATTGTCTTCTTCTAGTGTAGAGAAAATATGTATGTCGTGTTTAGTTTTATCTGCTAAATCATTGCCCAAACTAAGGGCTCCAGGCAATCCTATATGTGCTCTAATATGTCCTATAAAGAATGGATCTTTTCTGTCCCAAATTAGACTTTGTATAGTGGAAAACAAAGAGAAAACAGTAGAAGAAGGATTCCTCCACTTTGAACTGCTTACAGAACTTGCCTAGACTATGTAACTATCGTTTGGTACAGCGAATTGTGGTAATGCTGGCATATCTTTGCTGATGGTGTCACCAGTGATTTTTGCTGATGGTGTCACCAATGATGCAACTTTTCCAAAGGAACTGTCAATTGGCTTGGTGTCGTGGCATTTCTGTATCCTCCTCCCTTCTGCTAGTGATGGTCTAAATTTGGGGGCCAATGGCTATATGCTGGACCGGTAGTCAGTGATGGGTATGATCCAATTGCAGTGGTATCAACCTAAGACAGGAGGCTGACGACTAAAGGTCAGTTGCCTAAAGGTCAGTTTTCCGATGACGGTTAAGAACCATATGTTGAATTGGACAACCTACCAGGCACGGTCCTTAAGCCACATTAACCTCACTCCCCCACTGGCACCAAGGCCAAATTTGGGGGCCAACAGAGGTGAGGCAAAGAACCTCACCCCCCCACTGGTGCATAGACCTATCCACAAGTATGGCTGTATGCTGGACCAGTAGTCAGTGACGGGTATGATCCAGTTGCAGTGGTATCAACCTAAGACAGGAGGCTGACGCCTAAAGGTCAGTTTTCCAATGATGGGAAAGAACCATATGTTGAACTGGACAACCTACCAGGCACGGTCCTTAAGCCACATTACTTGTTGTTTAATCAATCAGAAGGGGGAAGATGCTGGGAGCCATCAGCCAAGTAGGTATGACAATTTCCTTGCCAGTGTACCCCCATGTTTCCTTAGTGGAAGAACTCATGGAAATAGGACATTTTGCAGGACATTGCATGTAAGGAGACCTTGCTCAAGGACCAGGGCGGATCCATGTTTAGGGTGTTCCTGGTTTAGCATAATAGGAGATTAGGGTGTTCCCCTTTAGAATAGGGTGTATCCTGCTGCTGAGTTCCTCTTGAGTTCTTAGGGTCAGACAGTATATTTGGGAGACAGAAGCCCAGGAGTAGTGGATTTGGGCAGAGAGTGGATTTGGGCAGAGAGTGGATTTGGGCAGAGAACGTGGATTTCCCCAGAACGTGTCTGTAGATGGCCTGTGTGAGTTCGGGAATAAAGAATTGCTGTTTGAATCTACAAGCTGTGTGGAGACTCGTGATTTGTGCCCAGCCAGAGACTGCAGCATGTGACCGCAATTAAAACCAAAACAGTCCCACATGACCCTCATCTTCTTCCATATAGACACTCATAATAACCTCTGACTAAAGTTTTCAATGAGGGGTGCAGCCTTAGACATTGTCCAAAATAAGCACCATTGCCCCTTGTTTGCCTAAAGTGAGGGTGGCCTGGACACCCTTCCTGTGAACCAAGAGTGATCAAATATGCCGGCTATATAACTGCTCTGCTTCTCCTGAATGAGGCTTACTGACTGTCTGGTATAGATTCTTTATGTGAATTGGTGTCATGAGAAAACCTAAGCACATATCGGCTAGCCTCTGCAGGGTTTGAAGAACTGATTTGACCCAAAGGATCCATATTCTCACTTGATGGAGGTCAGGAAGCTAACAGAGGAAGGCGAGAACCTTCATCCACAATAACTGCTCTTTTGGCCATTTTGGTTTGGATGCACACTTGGAAACTTTCTTTAGATCCATCAGGTGCTGAGAATCTGAGCGACTCTCTCACACAGGGCCAAGAGGCTGATTCAGCCACATCCCTTTCCAAAGCAATTAAGCAAAGAGCCACAGGTGATGCCCATTCATTTCCATTTAAAAACTGTTTTCTTCAGGCTTCACAAAGGGGTGGCCAGAGGCAAAGACCTTCCTGACATTCAGGACAATAGAACAATAGGTAAGCAAAAGGCCCAAAGCAGTGTTTCTCCACTGAGACTTTACTGGTCACACTGATATCTGAGTTTTCTGAGATGCTCGCCATTCCCTTCAGCTATCCAGTACATGGTCATGTCACAGAGTTTGGAGGTGGTACTTATTTGGAAACAAAACCATGAGGCTATCCTGGAGAGTGGCCAGTATTCAGGAAGAAAAGAGGAGCTTAGGAAGGTAGTAGGTGTTGCCCATCCATAAGGCAAGCCGCTCTCCATTCTTAAATTGGGTGGGATGAATGCTGGGTAGCTTTCTACTACACAGGACAC
Source organism: Callospermophilus lateralis (assembly GCF_048772815.1). Classification (NCBI taxonomy): domain Eukaryota; kingdom Metazoa; phylum Chordata; class Mammalia; order Rodentia; family Sciuridae; genus Callospermophilus; species Callospermophilus lateralis. The sequence goes on along the minus strand of NW_027514437.1, from coordinate 968,133 downwards.
AACCATTGATGCATTCGCTTTTCAAATGTCTACAACCACGGATACAGTGGGATACAAAGACATAGAAACATTCGTGTTATCAAACGACTTTCTCGAAACATTCCAGTCTAAACAAATAAACCGCCTTTCCTACCTATTCTCAGAACCTGAGACAAAACCACACACTAACACAGACACCCACAATGGCACCTCCTTCCCCCAAGTATGTCTGTGACTATCTTGAGTGTCCTCTGACTGGTAGGCCTTACTATGTTCCCCCCAAATTGCGAGTCCTGTCTCAGATCTGGTCTTTTTGGCCAACTCTTTGAAGTTGTCAGGAGTCATGGTTTAGCCACTACCTGCTTTCCCAGAAAAGGCCCCTCTTCAAAGCTCTCCTGGCATTTGGCCATCATCACATAAGTAGGTACCAATAAAGACTGACTCTGTCCTTGGTAAATCCAAACAATTGAGACCACAGGGACTGGGACTGGGCCGTGCTCTGTGTGCCTGGCTTCCCGGATCCCAAGTTCAGAGAGTTCCATCAACAAGAAAGTGTGGTAGGTCACTTCCTTCAGGAACTGAACGAGGTCACTGCCTTGGCAATCACTTTGTTCTAACAATTGCTTCCAAGGGTCCCATGAGATGGAGGCTGCCCCTACTTCATGTGACACTTTCACAAGTTAGAATGGTATATCAACCATAGGCACCTGGGAACAGCTGTCCACACAGGCCTGGTTTGGTCCATTTAATCTACATTAAGAAGAGAGAGGCTGATTCAGACACATCCCTTCATTCTGACCAGGTTGTTTGATATGTAAGTTGACATGGAGTTGACTTTTGCTCTCTCAGGTCCTTGATAGGTGAAAAGGTCAGTCGAATGTTGGAGGAAAAGACCACCAAGAGACTGTCTCATGCCACAGCCAAGGGTTTTTTGGGGGTCCAGCATGCTGGGCCTCAGAGCTCACTTCAGAGGAGCAAAGAGCAAAGAGCCCCGAGAACAACTTGAGCAGGGTTTATATACATTCTTTAGAGAGGGCAGGGACTTTACATACATTCTAGCCTCCTTTTGCAAATCATCATATACCACGGAAAAATCAAATAAAAACTCTAAAACATGATTAGCACATTCATTGGCGGACACACGTCGGGCAGGGGTGATTGGTCAGCCCTGAGAATGGGTATACATTTAAACTGATTGGTTGAAGCCCTGAGATGTATATGTGCTGAGCTTCACGTTTCTGGGAAGGGGTTGTTAAGTAACTAGGTGGTCAGGGAAGATTTCAACACACATCTAATGGGCAGTTCCGGGAAATGTCTTAACTGCCACAGGAATTTCAGGTTCGGAGTGCAGCTTGTAAACTTTATAAAACCTGGTTCTTTACGTTTCAATTTCAATTTCTTTTATTATTTAATTTCCCACTGCGTTTTCTGAAAACTTTTAATCTTAAAAATAATGAATCATAATTATTGCGGGGTCTCACATTCTATTTCTGCCAGTGGAGCGTATTTCTGTCTGATTACAATGAGTTTTACATGCCCAATCTGAGCCTGGAGAAAGGTAAATATGCTATTAAGCAAACAAGTTCCCACAGCTAGCAACACCATAAGGATGATCAGGGGTCCTACTAAGGCTGATAGGAGTGTAGTTAACCAGGGGGACTGGGTAAACCATGACTCAAACCACCCTTGTTGAATATCCCTTTCTCTCTGGTGCTCTTCAAGGCATTTTCTCAATTTACTCAAGGATTCTTTTACAACTCCAGTATGGTCAGGATAAAAACAACATTCTTCTCTCAGTGCAGCCCAGAAGCTCCCCGCCCTCATGAAGAGGAGGTCTAATCCTCACCTCTTCTGTAAAACCACTTCAGAGAGAGAGGTTAAGGATTTCTGAAAAACTGTGATGCAGGTCTCTAACGTCTTCAAGTCTTGAGATATTGCTGTTTCTAATTGGGCCATTTGTTGTGACCCACGGATCATATCAGCTGTTCCTGTACCCACTCCTGCAGCAGCTCCTATCCCCTTTGGACTGGAGAAGTAGGCAAAAACGGAAACTGGGAAGTATGAGATGATAGAAGGGTTCTGGTAGATCTAGGCACTGGGTCCTCCACAGGGTTGGGCCTGTTTGCGACTTTGGAAATCAGCTGGGCACACGTAAAAATCAAGACTGGCTAGTTTACACCTGGGCTGGGGGAGATGACATCCATAATTCATGGGGTAAGGTGGTCTATGTTGCCCTGGTTTGGGTTTGAGTGGGATCTGTGTGGGGTCCTTTATGTCAGGGAGATCCCAGTCAGAGAGGCCTATGGCAAGCTGACAAATGTCCGGGTGGAGAGATGGCCACCAATTCCATAAGGGGGCTCTATGTGAAATAGACCACACTACTTGCCCAGTAGGATTTATAACTTGCCATTGTTGCTGAACAGGCTGATGGGGATTAGGACTGCTGGTGGTCAGGGGAAGAATCCATAGCCCTACCCACAAGACGGACACGCAACTTGAGAGGGTTACCAGTCTGTTCCAATTTCCAGCCGGAGTCTGGACAGGGCGCAGGCTTGAGATGGGAGACATTAATCCAGGAAGTGATCCCATCCACTTTCACCACTGTAGGTGTTATAAGCAGCAAATGGTATGGTCTTTTCCAGCAGGGTTCCAGGGATGACACCTGATGCCGTCTCACGTAGACAAAGTCTCCAACTTGATATTGATGTGGGGTTCCCTCATCTCCAGGCTGATAAGCAGTGGCCAACTGTTTCCACAGGTATTGCTGGGTGTTGGGTTTGTTCAAGGGCTTTAAGTCTGTCAAGCAAGGGGGTGTGAAAGGAATCATTAAGTCTCAGAGTTGGGATTAGGTCCCTTACTGGAGGAGGGGCACCATAGAGTATTTCATAAGGGGTTAAGTTACACAAAGAGGCAGAGAGGTTATTTCTTGCATGAAACAGTGCATAAGGTAGGAGCATAATCCAATTTTTTATGCCGGTTTCCAAGCTTAATTTTGTTAAGTTCTCTTTGATGGTTCTATTCATCCTTTGAACCTGTCCTGAGCTCTGGGGTCTATAAGCACAATGTAACTTCAAATTAATCCCCAGGGTCCTGGTGAATCCCTGACTTACCTGGGCTTCGAATGTTGGTCCGTTATCAGACCCTAGTACCTTAGGCAGGCCGAACCTTGGAAAATGTCTTCTAGGATCTTTTTGACCACTTTTTGTTCTCCCCGTTGTGGAAAAAGTTAAAAGAGTCACTCCATTTAGGGCTGCCAATTAAGCTTCCTAATCTGCTCTTCTGTTTCCAACCGCCACGGGGTCGTTTTCCTTCTGGTGCCCTGGACAGTGCACTATAGCTAGGTCCTTAGGGCCCTGCACTGCTGAGAGAAGTTGGAGGATCTCATCTTTGTTTTTTATTTCTTTCCCAGTGGAGGTTAATAGCCACCTTTGCTGGTAAGTAGCCCCCTGCACATTTGCAGTGACAAATGTGTATATGGTGGCCCTTTTGCCTGTTGCTAGTTCCAATGGTTTTGTAAGGGCAATCAGTTCTGCTTTTTGGGCTGATGTCCCTTCTGGGAGACCAGAGAACAAGATGACATTAGTTTCGCTAACTACTGCTGCTCCAGCCCGCTGCTTACTGTCTTGGAGGAAGCTGGTGCCCTCCGTAAACCATACGACTTCAGGGCGAGGCAGTGGCTGATCCTTCAAGTCTCGTCGTATACTGTTTTCCTCTGCCAGTATGTGTTGACACTCATGAGCGACGGGTCCTGATGATACTTCTGGCAGCAGTGTAGCCGGGTTGAGTGGAGCAGGGGGTCCCAACATTATTCTGCCTTTGTCAAGCAAGAGGCTCTGGTAGTGGTTTATTCTGAAGTTTGATAGCCACCTTTCTGGAGGCTGACAGATGATGCTCTCCAGGGCATGGGGGGCTATAATGGTTAGCTTCTGTCCCAAGTTCATATACGAGCATCTTTTATTAGAAGGGCTGCCGCTGTTATAGCTCTTAAGCAATGGAGCCACCCGCTAGCCACTGGGTCGAATTTTTTTGATAAGAATGCTACGGGCCTTTTCAAAGGTCCCAAAGTCTGAGTGATCACTCCCAGTGCTATTCCTTTCTTTTCCTCGATGTAGAGAGTGAAGGGTTTTTCTACATCTGGGAGTGCTAAGGCCGAAGCAGATAGCAGCACCTTTTTTTGACATTATAAAAAGCTTATTGTGCTCAGGGTTCCATTGGAAGTAGGCATCCCCCTTTATCAGCGGGTATAAAGGGGCAGCCAGAGATGCAAACCCAGGAATCCATAACCTGCAAGAGTCGGCAGTCCCAAGAAACTCTCTGAGTTGTCTCTTATTATATGGGGGCGGTATCTGCACAACAGTTTGTTTTCTGCGCTCAGCGAGCCATTGTTTGCCACCCCTAAGAGAATAACCAAGGAAGATTACTTCTTGCTGACAAATTTGGACCTTATGGCAGAAGCCCTATATCCAAGCCGAGCAAGCTCAGATAATAGTGCTTGGGCCCCAGACTCATAGTTCTCCTTGGTGTCGGCTGACAGTAGGAGATCATCCACATATTGGAGTAGGGTGACTTCGGGGTGTACAGTTCTGAAGTCGTTGAAGTCCCTGTGGAGGGCTTCATCAAAGAGAGTGGGGGAGTACTTGAACCCCTGTGGGAGTCTAGTCCAGGTTACTTGGCCAGATGTTCCAGTTTCTGGGTCTATCTACTTGAAAGCAAACAGGAACTGACTGTCCTTATGTAGGTGGAAAGCAGAAGTAAGCATCTTTTAAGTCCACCACAGTGTACCATTCCCGCTCCAGATTCAGAGTGCTATGCAAATTATATGGAGTGGGTACTGTGGGGTGAATGTCCTGCACTCTGTTGTTAATTCTCTTAGGTTTTGAACAGGACGGTAGTCCCCAGTTCCTGCCTTTCCTACTGGTAACAGGGGGGTATTCCTGGCTGATTTACAGGGCCTTAGGATACAAAGAGCCAGGTATTTCTGAATATGGCGCCTTATCCCATCCTTAGCTTCTTTGCTTGGAGGATATTGTTTAACACTGATTAGAGAGACAGAGGCTTTTAATTCTACTACTATTGGAGGTTGTTTTATGGCAAGACCTAATCCAGCAGTTTCTGCCCAGGTATTAGGATAATCTTTTATACATTTCTGTGCTAGTTTGCCTGTTTGATCAGTCCTAGGGAGCGATAAGAGTTGTTGTTCATCTTCTGTGGACATAGTCAAAGCCGTGACTATGGGAGTTTTTACTGAAGGCTTTAGAAACTTCACTTGGGGACCATCAGAGTTAAAGGTTATTCTATCCCAGAGTTTGGTAAGCAGTTCCCTGCCCATCAATGGGGCTGGGCATTCTAGGACTACTATGAAAGAGTGGTGGACTTTTCCCTTTCCTACATCCATAATACTCTTAGTTGTCCAAGCCCGATATCTACTGCCATTAGCCCCTTGAACAAGAGACCCTTTATTTGATAGGGGGCCAAGTGGGGTCTTAAGGGCTGAGTATACTGCTCCTGTATCCACTTCAAAGTTCACTAGAGTCTCCTCCACTTCAAATGTTACCCTGAGCTCGGGGAGGAGATTTGAGCCCCGACATTCCTAGTCCTCTTCTAGAGTCAGCATGGCGGGCTGGGGTGGCTGCTTCTTTTTGGGGCACTCTATGGCCCAGTGTCCTTTTTCTTTAAAGTAGGCACATTGATCTGAGGCCAGGGGCAGCCTTTGGCATGGGACCAGGTATCCCTTCCTGTCTTCCTGCTTTTTAACTTCTGGCGTATTTGCTGCTGTGAACAAAACCTTAGCCAATGCTTTCGTCTGCCTTTTGCTCATTTCATCCTCCTTTTGTTCTCTTTCCTTCTCTCTCCTCTGTTTCCTCTCCTCCTCAGTTTCTCTCTTATAATATACTTTCTCAACCTCTCTGAATAAATCTCCTAAAGTCATATGTTGTAATCCATCTAGACCTTGTAAATCACTCCTAGTATCTGGGGCAGCCTGCTCGATAAAGGCCATTCCAACAGATGCTCTTTGGTCCTCTGCCTGAGGGTCAAAAGGAGTATATTTCTTAATGCTTCCATAATTCTCTCAAGAAACATAGAAGGAGACTCATTAGGCCCTTGGATAATCGCTCTTACCTTGGCCAAATTAGTCAGCCCTCTGGCGGCCGCTCGGAGACCTGCTATTAGAGCCTGGCGATAAGTGGAAAGATGCTACCTACCTTCAAAGGTGTTGGGGTCCCAGTTGTGTCGTTTCATTGGCCCGTAAGGATGGAGAGGGAGCATCACAGGGGCTTCCGAGTTTTCTATTATCCATTGCTGGCAGTTTTCTTTAGTTGGCCCAGCTTCCTCCAGGGTCGTAGGGGCAGCTGCTACTGCAGGGAAGTCCCCTGGAGGGCTTGGGTCTGGACAAAATGCCTCTAGTGGTGGAGAGGCTGAGTCAGCGTCGGGAAGATCATCAAGATCATGTTGGGGGTTGTGGAGCAAGGGTAGAGGATAAGGAGGGGGAGGAGTGTCCAGTCTTGTGACTCAGGGAGAATGAAGGGAAGAGGGGGAGGAGTGGAAGTTTTGAATTATAGGATCGTGGGGGAAGGGTTATATGGCTGTTGATCTGGGTGGACACGTGGCCCCGGCTGAAAGACAATATCTCTGACTTTTTGGGTTAGAGGGAAGTGGAAGGATCATTCTGGGGGACATCCAACTCCGAGGATGGGCTGTTAAGGACTGTAAACAAGTCAGGATGGCACCTGTTATTTTGCCAGAGAAATGTTAGAGTCTGTAAACAAGTCTTCATGGTGCCTGGCAAAATGCCAGAGGGAGTGGTTTGTGAAGTAACAAAAGCGAGCCATTAAGTGTGGAGATTCTTTATTGGCTGACTCCTGTATCTATTTTATGCTAATTTGATTAGCTGTGTAAAATGTATAAATATCGCTCAGATCCTACAATAAACGGCTCTCATTCTTGCTGCATCAACGTACACAAGTTATTCATCACCCTCCCGGTTATTCTGCTGCAGCCGGACTGCGGCAGATGGTGGCCCGTTATGGGGAGCCCCGGGACACTCGGGGGAAAGTGACAAAAAAAAGCTGCCCGTCCATAGATAGGACGGGAGCAATCTGCTCGTCCCTAGACAGATAGGGCGAGAGGAAAAATGGACATTTTGAGAAAATGGAGAAGATTGATGCAGTATGTTTGTGTCTTGTTTTGTCTTGAAATGTTGTATTGTCTTTGTGACGAAAATTATGGAAGGGGTGAGAAGTAAATTGATAAGGGAGAAAGGCACCCCAGTGGAACCAAGAATAATTAGGGCATGTGTTGATAAAAGCCCAGAAACTCTAGTCAGAAAGAAAAAGAAAGTTCAGAAGAACAAAGATTATCAGGACGAAAGTTGCAGCAAAAGGCTATTACTGAATTCTTTTCGTTACCGGAGGGTGCGTGAAACGACAAGGTGGCTGCCACCTGCCCAAGCCGATCATGGCGCAGCAAGAATTTTCCAAGTGGCAGTTGCTGGCTCTTCCCCGCCCCCCTGCCCGGGGGAGCGGATGGCCACTAGGAGCCCAAATGTAGACCTGACCTGGAGGCACAGTCTCGCAGGCTCTTGCTCCATGTGCCTGGAAGAAGTTTGAGTCTGGGACTCTCCCCAGGGCCATCTGGGGCTGCCCAGGATGCTACAGCTGGCAGAAGATGCTACTGGTATCCCTGACGTTTGATCATTTCCAAGGCCAGTAACTACAATGGGTCTCCCACACCAGAAGACTGATGAGTAATGAGTACTATTAAGGCTTATTTCAAATGTAAAAAAACCTTGAGATAATGTACTAAATTGTTCCAAAGGTTGGTTTCTTAGTGAAATGCTACAGAATTTTCTTTAGCCATCTGGAGTTCCTGCCGTCGTTCCAGTGCTGGTGAAAACAAAGGTGAAAGAATTTACATTGTTGCTGAGAACCAGAGGAAACTTCGGCTGAGAACCCGAGGAGACTTCGGAGTATTGCTGTTTCTGCTGCTACAACTTAAGCTAGCTGCCTGCAGAACTTACCTGGACTGTGATTTACCTGGACTGTGAGTTAATCTATTGAGACACTGCTTTATCTCGACTGAGATAATAAACTGTAATCTACAACAAATTGTAACTCAATATCTTTGCTAATGGTGTCATTGCTGGTATAATTTTTCCAAGGGCTTCTTGCATGGAGCCATCAATTGGCTTGGAATTGTAACATTTTGTATCCTCCCTTTCTGTTTCTAGCAGGTTATTTATGGTGTTTCTGTAAAAAACACTATGGTCGTTATTTAAATTAAACAAAAGGGAAAAATGTTAAGGTCTGTAAACAAGTCAGGATGGCACCTGTTATTTTGCCAGAGAAATGTTACAGTCTGTAAACAAGTCTGCATGGTGCCTGGCAAAATGCCAGAGGGAGTGGTTTGTGAAGTAACAAAAGCGAGCCATTAAGTTTGGAGATTCCTTATTGGTTGACTGCTGTATCTATTTCATGCTAATTAGATAAGCTGTGTAAAATGTATAAATATCGCTCAGATCCTACAATAAACGGCTCCTATTCCTGCTGTATCAACGTACACAAGTCATTCGTCACCCCCCGGATATTTTGCTGCAGCCGGACTGTGGCAATGGGCCATTCTGAAGCACAGAGAGTCTGCCAGGTACAGCGTTTTACTGAAAAAAAAAGATTCTGGGCCCTTGAGAGGACATCAGTCCAATGATCAAGGGTAAGGTACAGAGGTGTGCAAGTACTTTGTCCCATAATGGGAATTATTCAAACAGGGACAGTGAATACACAAACAAGACACAGACAAAGACAAACAGTAAACGTTTAACATGAGTCCAAGATAAAGATTAGAACTGAGTAACTGGCAAAACCTGATGGGTTAGACAATAAAGACAGACAGTAAACTCAACATGAGTTTCTGACAATGAACAAAACTGAGTAGCCGGCAAAACCAGATGGGCTGTCAAACCGAATCCTGAAGCAAAATATAACTTAGTTGAGGAAACTACTATTCCTCGAATTCCCGAGTCCTCTGGAGCGTCCCCCAGGGACGTGGCCTGTGGCTCTGTTAAACATCTGTCAGCCACCTTCAGAGAGAGCTTACGCTCTTCACTGACAGCCACTTAGCCAAGCCCTGACCTGAAACCTGAAACCAGAAAGAGGCACCTTACTTACCCCGAGAGTTGGGGTAAGTAAGGTGGGGTCTTTCGTCCGCCGCTGCCAGATGTCTCACGTGGGGCCTCCAGATGAAAAGATGGGGCGAATGTCGGAGGAAAAGACCAACAAGAGAATGTCTCATGCAACAGCAAAGGGTTTATTGGGAGTCCAGCATGCTGGGGTTCAGAGCTCACTTCAGAGATGCAAAGAACAAAGAGCCCCAAGAACAACTTGAGCAGAGTTTATACACATTCTTTAGAGAGGGCAGGAACTTTACATACATCATAGCCTCCTTTAGCAAATCATCATATACCACGGGAAAATCAAATAACAACTCTAAAACATGATTAGCACCTTCATTGGTGGGAACACATCGGGCAGGGGTTATTGGTCAGCCATGAGAAGGGGTATACGTTTAAAATGATTGGTTGAAGACCTGAGATGTATATGTGGTGAGCTGCACGGTTTCTGGTAAGGGGTTGTTAAGTAACTAGGTGGTCAGGGAAGATTTCAACACACATCTAATGGGCAGGTCTGGGAAATGTCTTAACTGCCACAGATTTTCAGGTTCTGAGTGCAGCTTGTAAACTTTACAAAACCTGGTTCTTTTGTTTGAATTTTAATTTCTTTTATACTTTCAGAACCTTACAAAGAAAGGTGTGAGACTTCATCCACAATGACTGCTCTTTTGGCCATTTTGGTTATGGGTGCATGCATGGGATCTTTATTTAGATCCATATGGTGGTGATATTCTAAGCCACAGCATCACTCAGAGCTTAGAGGCTGATCAAGACACACCCATTTCCAAAGCAATTACTTTTCTTAGGTCAGTTACAGAACTCAGTCTCTGAGCGGAATCACACCAGAGTTCAAGCCCAGGTGGACCCAGTCATCTCTTCCAACCGCCACACAAATGACCACAATTAAAACCAAAACACTCCCCCAAGGCCCTCATCTTCTTCCATATAGACACTCATCATTCCCTCTCGCTGGATGTTTCCATGAATGGCACAGCCCAAGAGAGTGTCCAAAATAATCTCCCTTGCCCCTCATTAGCCTAACCTCAGGGTGGCCTGGACACCCTTCCTGTGAACCAGGATTGATCACATAGGCCTGACGTTAATGCTGCTCTGCTACTCCAGTTTGAAGCCTACTGAATGTCAGGTATTGTTTCCTTATGTGATTTGGAGTCATGAGGAAACCCAAGCACCTCTGCAGGGCTTGGAAGAACTCATTTGACTCAAAGGATCCCTACTATCACTTGATGGAGGTCAGAAACCTAACAGAGGAAGGTGAGAGACTTCATCCACAATGACTGATCTTTTTGTCATTTGGTTTTGGATGCACACATTAGATCTTTCTTTAGATCCATCAGGTGCTGATAATCTAAGCCACAGCCTCACACAGAGCCAAGAGGCTGATTCAGCCACAACCATTTTCAAAGCAATAAAGCAAAGAGCCACAGGTGATGCCCATTCATTTCCATTTGAAAACTGTTTTCTTCAGGCTTCACAAAGGAGTGGCCTGAGGCAAAGAACTTCCTAACATTCAGGGCAACAAAACAATAGGTTTGCAAAAGGCCCAAAGCAGGGTTTCTCCACTGAGACTTTCCTGGTCACACTGATATCTGAGTTTTCTGAGATTCTCGCCATTCCCTTCAGCTATCCAGTACATGGCCATGTCACAGAGCTCGAAGGTGGTACATATCTTGGACACAAAACTATGAGCCTATTCTGGAAAGTGGCCATAATTCAGAAAGAAAACAGAAACTTAGGAAAAGAGTAGGTGTTGCCCATGGATAAGGCAAGCTGCAGTCCATTCCTAAAATGGGCAGGGTTAATGCTGGGAATCTTTCTACTAGACAGGACACATTCACTGATAGATTCTAATTTCTAATGTGTACAACCATGGACACAGTGGGATACACAGACACAGAAACACTCACCTTGTCAAAGGACTTTCTAGAAAGAGTCCACTCCAAACTGAACAAACCGCCTTTCCTACCTATTCTCAGAACATGAGACAAAACCACAAACCCACTCCCACACTCAAAAAGGCACCTCCTCCCCAAGTAGGTCTGTGACTATCCAGAGTGTCCTCTGACTCATGGGCCATACTGTGTTCCCCTAAATTGGCCTGTCCTGTCTCAGATCTGGTCTCCTTGTCCAAGTTTGTGAAGTTGTCAGGAGCCTGTGCTGACCACTACCTGCTTTCTCAGGAAAGGCCCCTCTTCAGAGCTCTACTTGCATTTGGCCATCCTCAAATCACTAGGTACCAAGAAAGACAGACTCTGTCCTAGGTAAATCCAAACAAGTGAGACCACTGGGAATGGGACTGGGACTGGCTCTGTGTGCCTGGCTTCCTGGATCCCAAGTTCAGCGAGTTCCATCACCAAAGAAGTGAGGTAGGTCAATTCCTTCAGGAAGGGAATGAGGTCACTGCCTTGGCAACCACTTTGTCCTAACAGTTGCTTCCAAGGGTCCCTTGAGATGGAGGCTGCCCCTTCTTCCTGTGACACTGTCACAAGTTACAATGGTATATCAACCACAGGCACCAAGGAGAAGCTCTCCACACAGGGTTGGTTTGGTCCATATTTTTATATCATGAGGAGAGAGGCTGATTCAGACACATACCTTCATCCTGATCAGGTTTTTTGCATTGGAAGATGACTTTTGCTCTCTCAGGTCCTTCATAGCTGCCTACATCTTCTCCAGGGATCATTTCTCCATGGACCTTTGATGTTCTCAGCAGGTGGAAGATCCCCTACATTCCTGTATTGTAAGACCAACTCTGTCCCTGCTCTTCTGTAAAGTTAGATCGATGGAAGAGTGTATGGTTAAGGTTAATAATATATTCTATTTGGGTTAGAAATCATTCTGCAGGATAAATAATGATATTGGGAACCTGCGATATTCACAAGAATATATTCGTAAAATATAAGTATGAAACCAGAAATATAGGAATGATTTGAAGCCCAGAAGGACATTGGGCCCTTTAGTGGGATACTTAGCTTTGAATTTTGTTCTGCACAGATGTCTCAGATGAATCAATATGCAAAGGCATAGGACCTTGTACCTTGGAAGATTGAATGTCCAAGAGAACATCCAGTCAGAAAGAAATAGTTGGTAGGATTAGGAAGATAGTCAGTACGTTTAGAAAAAAGAGTGAGTATAGGATGTGGACAAAACGTTCATTAGCAATAGGGTTTCAGGTAGAGAGTGAACATAAATATGAGCACATATGAAGAGTCAGTCAGAATGATGAACTGGGGAAAATATGTAGGAAAGCAGATATCAATAGAGACTTTAGGAAATCAGCAAAGTATAATGTGAGTGATAGGATTAGACACTTTCAACATGTTTGAGGTTGAATATATAATCTTAGAAAGAAAGAATTGTGTAGTCACCAATAGGATTGACATTTGAGAGCATTAGGCAACCTGTACATGGTTGTTTTAAGTAATTCATGCTCACTTTCCATTTTGCTTTGGTTAAAGGTTAATAGGTATTTGCCACTTCCTGTTTTTCTGTATGCTTAACAAAACACTGTTGAAATCTGGAGAACTGTTTGCTCATTTTGTTCCCAGAATGTGCTCTCCCCAACTGACAAACTGCAGAATGTACTCCCTCACCCGGTTGGACGCAAACCGCCCACTCACCCTGACCCATCAATAAATTTCCCTCCCTGCCCTCGCCAAGGAAAGTATAAAAGCTCTGTTAAAGCTGTTCTCAGGGCTCTTTGCTCTATTCAAGTGAGCTCTGAGCCCCAACATGCTGGACCCCCAATAAACCCTTTGCTGTTGCTGAGTGAAAATGGTATACTGTTCTGTACTTAAAAGATGCTTTCATTTGCTTGCCTCTGCATAAAGATAGTCAGTTGCTGTTTGCTTTCGAGTGGGTAGACGCAGAAACCAGAAAGTCTGGTCAACTAACTTGAACTAGACTCCCACAGGGGTTCAAAAACTCCCCCACTCTCTTTGATGAAGCCCTCCACAGAGATCTCAACAACTTCAGAACTATGCACCCTGAAGTCACCCTGCTTTTATATGTGGATGTCCTGCTACTGGCAGCCAACACCAAGGAAAACTGTGAGTCTGCGATCCAAGCACTATTATCCGAGCTTGCTCAACTCGGATATAGAGCTTCAGCCAAAAAGGCCCAAATTTGCCAGCAAGAAGTAATCTTCCTGGGGTATTCCATTAGGGGCGGTAAATGATGGCTCACTGAGCCCAGAAAACAAACTGTTGGGCAGATACCACCCCCATCTAACAGGAGACAAAACAGAGATTTTCTTGGACTGCTGGCTTTTGCAGGTTATTGATACCTGGGTTTGTGTTCTCAGCTGCTCCTTTATACCCGCTGTTAAATGAGAATGCCCAATTCTAATGAACCCTTGAGCACCAGCAAGCTTTTGATAACATCTAAGGACACTGACACTGAACTCCTCAACTTCACTGAGTCCAGCCTGCAATTTCAGAAAGCCCTACACTACATTAAAAATGTACATCAACTCACTCACCTTGGTTCAAAGAAACTGCAGCCATTCCTGAAGGATCAAGGACAGAGTTTTTGACTAACTCACTCACAGCGAAAGGAAATAACTGAACAAGTAACAAAAGCCTATCGGTTCTGTCAATTGGTTAAAGCTTACCCTTCCAAGCTTCCTGCAGGAAAGCACCTACGAGGAACCAGACCAGGAAAATTCTGGGAAGTGGACTTTACTGAAATTAAGCCAGGAAGATATGGACATGAATATCTCCTAGTCTTTGTAGATATATTTTCAGGATGGATTGAAGCCTTTCCCCCTCCCAAAAAAAAGAAAAACACGGCACAAATGGTGGTCAAGAAGATCCTGAAAAATATTAAGATATTTTTCCAAGACACGGCCTTCCTAAGGTAATAGGATCTGATAATTGAACGGCATTCATGGGCCAGGTAATTCAGGGGTTAGCCAGGACCCTGGGGATCAGTTGGTAGTTACATTGTGCTTATAGACCCCAGAGCTCAGGACAGGTTAAAAAAAATAAATAGACCATTAAAGAGACCTTAACGAAATTAAGCTTAGAGACCAACATAAAAGATTAGACTATGCTCCTGCCTTATGCACTATTTCATGCAAGAAATACCCCCTCTGTTTCTTTGTATAAACTCACCCCCTATGAAATTCTCTATGATGCCTCTCCTGCAGTAAGGGACCTAACCCCAACTCTAAGACCTAAACATCCCTTCCACACCCCCTTGCTTGACAGACTTAAATCTCTTGAAAGAACTCAGCGATACCTGTGGAAATAGCTGGCGACTGCTTTCCAACCTGGGGATGAGGGGACTCCACATCGATATCAAGTAAGAGACATCATCTACATAAGACGACACTAGGTGTCATCCCTGGATGCTACTTATAACACCTACAGCGGTGAAAGTTGACAGAATCACTTCCTGAATCCATGCATCTAATCTCAAGCCTGCATTCTGTCCAGACTCTGGCTGGAAACTGGAAAAGACTGGTAACCCTTTCAAATTGTGTATTCGTCATGTGGATAAGGCTATAGACTCTCCCCTTGGCCATGAGTAGACATAACGCGCATCAGCACGTTCAGCAGCAATGGCTGATCACAAATCCTACTAGACAAGAAATATGGTCTACCTCATATACAGCCCCCTTAGTGATCTTGTGGCCATCTCTCCACCCAGATATTTGTCAGCTGGCTATAGGTCTTTCTTATTAGGATATCCCAGATGAAGAGGATCCCACTAAAATTCCTTTAAATCCTTTCCGTACAATAGATAATGGAAACAAACATTATGGATGTAGGGACATGCGAGCCAGATGCAGATTGGCTAGCCTAGATTAGTATGTTTGCCCCGCAGACTATTAAAGCCTCAAAGAGCCATGGCTGTGTGGGGGAAAAGCCGAAATCTTCTGTAAGTCATGAGGATTTCAGCATAGATGGGTTGCCTGGTGGAACCCAAAATCCTCATTAAATTCAGTGCACAGCATTGGCCATATTACCAATTAGACAACCAAAACCAAACCCCCAGAGAAGTCTCTAGATCCTCAAATTCTGTGTGACCTTTTTAACTTCTGCAAGTGCTCAAAAGGGTGAAAGGAAATTCCCCTATGTGAAGGCCTTTTCCCTCTTTCGCTCACATCCTGAACTATGCTTCTCCAATAGATCCTCACCCTCAGCCTTCTGCTCAAGACTCTCTGCTGTCAGTCCCACCTCACCAACCTGATTTCTCTCCTCCAATTACTAGATCAAACACCCAAACCTCTGCCGGTTCTCAGACCATTGGCCCCTTGCTGAGGTAGCAGGTACTGAGGTACCCCTCCACCCACTCACTCCTCTCTTCTCCTGTCAGTGCCTGCACCGGGTCTAACCAGGTCCTCTTACCAGCTAACACAAAGCTCAAACCAGCTTAGGAGAGCCCTCAGACCCCTATCGAAGATGTAATGAAAATGGCCTTTAAAGTTCCTTTGTCATCACTAAAAACAGGTTACTTAGAATTTAAAGTACCTCAGAGGCTTTTTGGGATACTCACTCCTGTCTTCCCCTCTGCTCTACCTGTTCTACTGCTCAAGTTTTAGTTGCTAGGAAAATCCCAAACCCCTTTCTCATTATTCTTTTACATCTCACCTGCCTCATTCTCAGATTCACGGAGCTGCTCTCACCCCCCGCCTTCCCCATCTTCCCCCTCTGTACCAGGCCCAGAGAAAAATCTTAACTGAACTTCTTCAGAAGTCTTCACCATGGCTGACATTAGGACTTTCAGCAAAAGAGTCCCTACAAAAGAGTTCAGTGTAGATAAACTCCCTTTTTTTCTGTTGCCCTGTTCTACTTAGCCACTGGCTGGAAAAATCAGCACTCCTAAGCTAGATACCCCCTTAATAGTTTTTCACACAATATGTGCACAAAGCCTCTGGCCTTGAGCTGGGGCTTCAAAGAGATGGCTACATTTCAAAGATAAAAAATTACCACCTGGGCTCCATGGTAACAGCTGCAGGGGGATAAAAGAAAATGAAGAAAAAGCTCTCTCCCTCCCAGGTGTCCTTGAAAAGTTAACTTGCCCAGAACAGAGGAAAAAACAGAAAAAAATTTCTTTTTGTGAAGTTCTGCACACTGTGAACTTCTGAGCCCCTTCCCTTTCATGCTGGGTACAAAATTCTGAAACTACATAAACGTGGGGTTAAGGGAGTTAATTGATTACAACCGAAGCAATGCCCTCTGAATCCAGTGGCAACCAAATAGGACTTTTTCCCTGTCTTCGATGCTATCTTAGGTGTCTTGCCTTGTCCACCCCTACAACAGTAAAATCTATATACTTAAATATTTTTTATGTTTTCATGAAATGGTCAACAGATGTGATTAATTGTGTAATGGTGCAGATGTTTCCCAGAGTGCTCTATAATGATGCAGGTTCATTAGAAGTTCAAACAGGGGGGCATACAACCCGGTTCCGCTGCGAACATATTTCTCTCACTTTAGCCTTCCTATTAGGAATAGAAGTTGCTGCAGGGGTGGGCACAGGAACCACTGCCCTGCTCCATGGGACACAACAAATGACCCAATTAGAAGCAGCAATAGACCAAAACTTAAAGATATTAGAAACCTCCATCACAGCTTTACAGGAATTTTTATCCTCTCTCTCTGAAGTAGTTTTACAGAACAGTCAAGGGTTGGACCTCCTCTTCATGAGAGACGTGGGCCTTTTGCTGCATTGAGGGAAGAATGTTGTTTTTATGGCAAACATACTGTAGTTGTAAAAAAAATATATGAGTAAATTAAAAAGACACCTTGAAGAGGGTCAATGAGAGAGAGAGGTACAAAAAGGGTGGTTTGAGTCTGGTTCATACAGTACCCCTGGTTAACTTCACTTCTATCAACCCTGGTCGGTCCAATAATAATCCTCATATTATTGCTAACTATGAAACCCTGTGTGCTCAAACGTGTAATTTGTTTTCTCCAAGCTCAAATTGGAGAATTTAAACTTTTGGTAATTCCCTACTTGCAGACATAGAATGTGACACCCACCAATGATCACTTTTATGATTAACAGTAGCCAGAAGAAGTGGGAAAAGAAAGGTTAATAAAATAGTTACTTGTAATTTCCTGTTTTTTCTGTATGCTTAACAAAACACTGTTGAAATATTGAGAACTGTTTGCTAATCTTGTTTCCAGAATGTGCTGTCCCCTAACTGCCAAATTGCAGAATGTATTCCCTCACCCGGTTACACGCAAACCGCCCACTCGCCCTGACCCATCAATAAACTTCCATCCCTGCCCTCTCCAAGGAAATTATATAAGCTCTGCTTAAGCTGTTCTCAGGGCTCTCTGCTCTGTTCATGTGAGCTCTGAACCCCAGCATGCTGGACCCCCAATAAACCCTTTGCTGTTGCATGAGACAGTCTCTTTGTGGTCTCTTCCTCCCATGCTCGCACAAACATTACTTGGATGATTGAATGTAGAAGAGAAAATCCAGTCGAAAAGGGATAGTCAGTAGGATTTAGAAGATAGTCGGTAGGTTTCGGAAGAAGAGTGAGTATAGGATTTGGAACAAAAGTTCTTTAGCAAGAGGGGTTCGGTTAGAGAGTGAATGTAAATGTCAGCACATGTGAACAGTCAGAATAATGAACTGGGAAAAATATGAAGGAAAGCAGATATCAATATATCAGGCAAACTATAAAGTGAGTGATACGATTAGACATTTTCAAGAGGGTTGACTTAGAATATATAATCTTAGGAAGAAACAAATATGTAATCACCAATAGGATTGACATTTGAAAACATTAGGCAAACTTGACATGGATGTTTTTTGTAATCCCTGCTCACTTTCCATTTAGGCTTTGGTACAATCATAAGTGTGACATTTGCGTTTTTTGTCCAGAATATTACACTGATAAAATGTATATGTAGATCTGGTGACATGAGTAATTCTTCCACCATTTCTCGGAGCAATATTTTGAAGACATATAAATGGGTATTGGGGGTACAAAGAGGTGTACACTGTGTCTATGAATATAGAGATAATGCATGAATGGACCATACAGTGAATAAATAATATAAGTGTTTCCACATTAAATAATGGATTGAATTAATATCTGAAAATATATAAAAAATCTTATATTGATATACAATCATTCATTCCAACCATTTATACATATAATATTAATATTAGGGTTATGGTTGATCATGAAGATATGTTAGTTTTGCTACAAAAGTGATTATGGAAATCGAAAATAATGTGTTTGGAAAGAGTCAGTCACAATGCTGGCCATATGTGAACAAGGCCTCTGGCCTTGAGCTGGGGGTTCACAGAAATGTCTATATTTCTAAGATAAAGAAGTTACAAACTGGGCTCCATGGTAACAGCTGGCAAGGAAAAAAAGGGAAGAAAAAAGCTCTGCCCCTCCCAGGGGTCCTTAAAATGTTAACTTGCCCAGAATAGAGAAAAAATCCTGCTTTTTTGTGAACTTCTGCAGACTGTGGAATTCTGAGCCACTCCCTTACATGTTGGGTACAAAATTGTGAAACAACCTAAACTTGGGGTTCAGGGGATTAATTGATTACAACAGAAGCAATGCCCTCTAAACCGTTAAATGGTGAGGAAGCTCATTTCAATGAAAGCTCTGGACAACAGTCCAAATAGGACTGTTTCCCTGTCTTCGGTGCTATCTTAGGTGCCTTGCCTTGCCTTGTCCGTCCCTTTTCTCATGAAAAGACCAGTCAAAAAATATGGAGGAATACATGTGTTCTGAAGCAGGAAGTGATTGATAGTGAAAGAAATGCCTATAAATTTCCTAACTTGTGGATGAAATATATATCCTATGATGTGCATAAATTAAAGAAATAGTAATCTACCAGTGTTGAATAAAAATGAACGTCAAAATACACATCATGTCTGATTGGAATCTACTTGCATTGATGTTAATCTGGGTCAGTTAATGTAGAAATATTAGGATTTGTATGCACCATTCACTGAATTATTTTCAGTACTAGGAAACAAATATGTATTTCAGGTGAATGAATATTTCTAAGAATAACCTTGTGAAAAGTTGATTATAAATCCACATACATGAATATGAATGAATTTGGTGAGTGTAAAATAAGACACACATTTCATATTTTGAAAAATCTGGAGAGTGTATATATAAATATATATATAGATAGATAGATAGATAGATATAGATATAGATATAGATATAGATATAGATATAGATATAGATATAGATAGATAGATAAGTATAGATAGATATAGATAGATAGATAGATAGATAGATATAGATATATATAGATAGATAGATAGATCTAGATATATAGATATATAGATACACACACAGAGATACATTAAAAATAGCAATATATATGCCAATCAAAATTTATAATGAAATATATATCATCGACAGATCCAAAAATATTTATTTTACTGAAAATGGATTTATGAATAATATTGTTCAAGTAGAAAGCTCACACATAATTTGAATTTTCAGTTCCAACATCGTTTAGGAAGAGTGATCCCTTACAATTTGTATCTGCCAAGTTAGCCACCTCACAAGAATGTGCGTGTGGTCCCAGGTAGGATTCTATGTGTGCATATAAAAATACAGGTGGTGAATAGGCTACAGAGAAAGGGAGACAGGAATTCACAGAATGGTTTACTTTAAAAAAACATGTAGAACGATTTCAACAAAAAATTGACTAGATTTATAACTCCTACCATATTTAAGGCAAAAGGCAAGTCCAACTACACACCATGCCTCCTGTAATGCTTGTATTTTTATTCTGTTTGGGTTATTTTTCTCCATCTTATTAGTATTAGTAGTCAGAGTGTAGTAGGTTACGGGTTAGTGTCAGGGATTCAATATTTGGAATGGAAAATTAGAAAATGAATCCAATGTGTATGTAAATATGTGCTACAAAAAAATGTTCCCACTCTCATCCAGAATAATGCCTTGACAGTACTTTCACCCCAACTAAAACACCATTAGAGGAGAAGAGTTAGAAAGTCAGTGAATACATATCTGGAATGGAATATGCTCAAGGTTTTGAAACCTTGGAGGTGGTAGAGGAGTTTCCAAATGTAAAGGACATGGTAAACACTCCACAAACATGGAGCTCTGCTGGCCTAAAGACTTCTTGAGAAACTGCCTGTGTGGTTGGGCACTTGAAATATATGTAGTTGTCAGGAGCTTTAGCTTCCCTTGTAGTGAGACGATCAAAGCTGGGTGTGCATCTATGTGACCTGGAGGACATGGCTTCTTATTTTCCAATGAAAATGAGGAAGCAGTGCTGAATTCCCTTTTAGTAGGTAACCTGTGGACACTGGGGGCTAAGTTTCTCCCCGTGTGGACTGTGAAGCCATTTGGTCATCCTGCAATTTTTTTGGTGTCTCTTGCTGCTGCACTGGGAGTTTGGTATTTGCTTCACAAAATACAAGGAGTTCAACTGTGTCACAGTGCTGGAGGGATTTCTGTCTGAGTGGTGGGTCAGGGTCTGCAGGAGAATGCACCAACCAGGCTTCTATCCCACATAGTTTGCTCCCTTGACCATAGCAACCTGTTTCTGAACATTGCCCTGAAACCTCTCCAAATAACAAGATGCCTTTACAAAGAAGGGTCTTCTGTCTGCACCATGTCAGTCACAAGCCATTTGGAAGCCAAAAAGAGATCCATATTGCCCCACCACATGTTTTATCACACACCTGCCCAGCACTGTTCTAGCCCCACTACTCAGCCGGCTCCAACTTACTGGCATCTCTGTTCTACACCATTTTCATGAAACCCAGTCAATCAAGGCACTGTCTGGCATACTCAAGATCAACACCAGGACATCCAAAGGTTCTCCAGTGCTACCTGGTCATGGGAATTTGAAAAAAATTATGGTATCTATCTAGCCATTTTTCAAGGATGATGTTGGAGGCACTGTGGGTTTCAATATATTAAGGAACCGTTAAATGTTGAGGAAGCTCATTTCAATGAAAGATCTGGAGAACTCTCACAGGCAAGGCTTCCCAAAGAATGGCCAAAAGGTCACATGAAGCCAGGCCTATTGAGGTCTACAATGTGAGGTCCGTGTGATATTTGACTCTCAACTATGGCTGCCAAGTTTTTCAGAATAAATTCATTTGGTATCCTGGCTGAGATACCCAGTGATATGTGGAAAGCCAACCTGGGCCTAGATCTCAGTTTCCAAGGGCGACTCTTATGCGTGGCCTCCTAAAATCCCAACACAATTCATGGCAATACTTCTCTGATGTCGGTTCAAGAACTCAGTCTCTAAGAGGAATCACACCAGAGTTCAAGGCCAGGTGGACCTTGTCATTTCTTCCAACCACCACACAAATGACCACAATTAAATCCAAAACACTCCACACGGCCCTAATCTTCTTCCATATAGACACTCATCATAACCTTTGGCTGGACTTTTCCACTAGGGGTGCAACCAAAGACAGTGTCCAAAAAATGCTCCCTTGCCTCTCATTTGTCTAAAGTCACTGTGGCCTCGACATCATTCCTGTGAACCAGGAGTGATCAAATAGGCCTGCCATTAATACTTTTCCACTTCTCCAACTTGAGGTCTCTGACTGTGGGGTTTAGATTCTTTATGTGAACTGGACTCATGAGAAAACCCAAGCACCTATGGGCTACCCTCTGCAGGGCCTTGAAGAATTCATTTGATCAAAGGATCCCTATTCTCACTTGATGGAGGTCAGGAACCTTACAGAGGAAGGCGAGAGGCTTCATCCACAATGACTGCAATTTTTGCCATTTTGATTTTGGATGCACACATGGTATCTTTCTTTACATCCATCAGGAGTTGAGAATATAAGCCACAGCCTCACAGAGGGCTAAGAGGCTGATTCAGACACATATCTTTACAAAGCAATTAAGCAAAGAGCCACAGGGGATGCCCATTCATTTCCATTTGAAAACTGTTTCTTCAGGCTTCACAAACGTGTGGCCTGAGGCAAAGACCTTCCTGACATTCAGGGCAAAAGAACAATAGGTAAACAAAAGGCCCAAAGCAGGGTTTCTCCACTGAGACTTTCCTGGTCACACTGTATGTAAACAGAAATCTAAGTAAGATTTGAAGCCCAGAAAAGTATGAGGCCCTTGATTGGGAGACTTAGCTCTGAATTATGTCCTGCACAGATGTCTCAGATAAATTAATATACATTGGCATTGGACCTTGTACCTTGGGTGATTGAATGTCGAAGAGAACACCAATTCAAAAAAGGATAGTCAGTAGGATTTGGGAGATAGTAGGTATATTCAGAAAGAAGAGTGAGTATAGGATTTGGACCAAAAGTTATTTAGAAATTGGGTTTCAGGTAGAGAGTGAATGTAAATGTCAGCACATATGAACAGTCAGTCAAAATCATGAACCTGGGAAATTATGTAGGAAAGCATATATCAGTAGAGACTTTTGGATATCAGGCAAAGTAAAAGTGAGTGATAGGATTAGACATTTTCAACAGGGTTGAGTTTGAATATATAATCTTAGGAAGAAACACATATGTAGTCACCAATTGGATTGACATTTGAGAGCATTAGGCAACCTGGACATGGATGTTTTAGAAATACATGCTCACTATAAATTTAGGCTTTGGTACAATCAGAAATGTGACCTTTGCATTTTGTGTCCAGAATACTACTGTGATAAAATGTATATGTAGATCAGGTGACATGAATAATTTTTCCACCATTTCTGGGAGCAATATTTTTAAGGTGTATAAATGAGTATGGGGGTACAAATAGGTGTACCCTGTGTCTATGAATATATAGAGATAATGCAAGAATAGACCATACTATGAATAAATAATATAACTGGTTCCACTTTAAATAAAAGATTGAATTGATATCGGAAAATATACAGGAATTCTTATATTGATATACAATCATTCATTCCAACCAGTTATACTTCGAATGGTAATATTAGGGTTATGTTTTATCATGAAGAGTGTGTGAGTTTTGCTTCAAAAGTGATTATGGAAAACGAAAATAATGTGTTTAGAAAGAAGTCTTATGAAAAGACCAGTCAAGAAACAAGGAGGAATACATGTTTTCTGAAGCAAGAAGTTATTGAAATTGAAACAAATGCCTTTAAATTTGCTAACTTGTGGATGAAATATATATCTTATGATGGGCATCAACTGAAGAAATAGTAATGTACCAGTGTTGACTAAAAATAAACATCACAATACACATCATGTCTCATAGGAATGTACTTGCATTGATGTTAAACTGTGTCAGTTACTGTAGAAATATTAGGATTCGTATGCACCATTCACTGAAGTTGGTTTTCAGTTCTAAGAAACAAAAATGTATTGCAGGTAGATGAATTTTTCTGAGAATAAACTTTTGAAAATTTTTTTATAAATCCACATACAGTGAATATGAATGAACTTAGGGAGTGTACAATAAGACACATATATTTTATATTCTGAAAATAAAAAGTAGCAATATATATGCCAATCAAAATTCATCATGAAATATATATCATCCAATGATCCAAAAATATTCATTTTACTGATCATAGATTTATTTATCATGTTGTTTATCTACGAAGCTCACCCATAGGTTGAATTTTCAGTTCTAACTGGGTTTAGGAGGAGTGATCTGTTATCCCAATTTGTATCTGCCCAGTCAGCCACCTCACAAGAATGTACATGTGATAACAGGTATGATTCTATATGTGCATATGAAAATACATGTGCTGAATTGGCTACAGAGAAAGGGAGAGAGGAATTCACCTATTTGTTAACTTTAAAATCACATGGAGAACTATTTCAACAAAAAATTGAGTAGATTTAATACTACTACCCTATATAATGTAAACGGCAAGTCCAAGTATACACCATGCCTCCTCTGAACTGCTTTTATTTCTATTCTGTTTGGGTTATTTTTCTCCATCATATTTGAATTAGTAGTCAGAGTCTAGTAGGTTATGGGTTAATGTCAGGGTTCAGTATTATGAATGGAAAATAGGAAAATAAATTCAATGTATATGTAAATATGTACTACATAAAAATCATCCCACTCTCATCCAGAACAATGACTTGACTTTACCTTCGCCCCAAGTAAAACACAATTAGAGTGGAAGAGTTAGAAAATCTGTGAATACATATCTGGAATGGAATATGCTTAAGAGTTTACAACCATGAAGGTGGCAGAGGAGTTTCCAAAAGTAAGGGACAGGGTAAATACTCCACAAACATGGAGCTCTGCTGGACTAAAGACTTCTTGAGAAACTGCCTCTGAGTTTGGGCACTTGAAATATTTGTTGTTTTCAGGAGCTTTAGCTTCCTTTGTAGAGAGACCATCAAAGCTGGGCATGTATCTAAGTGACCTGGAGGACATGGTTTCTTATTTTCTAATGAACATATGGGAGCAGTGCTGAATTCTCTCTTTGAGGGTAAACTGTGGCCACTGGGGGCTAAGTCTGTCTCCGTGTGGACTGTGAAGTCTTTTGGTCATCCTCCACTTGTCGTGGTGTTTCTTGCTGCTGCAATGTGAGTTTGGTATTTGCTTCACAAAATACAAGGAGTTCAACTGGAACACAGTGCTGGAGGGAGTTCGGTCATGTGTGGTTTTTCAGGGTCTGCAAGAGAATGCACAGAACAGGCTTCTATCCCACATAGTTTTCCCCATTGACTATAGCAACCCGATTCTGAACAATGCCCTGAAACCTCTCAATATAAAAAGATGCCTTTACATAAAAGGGTCTGCCTGCTGCACCATGTCAGTCACAATCCATTTGTAGGGTAATGGCAGATCCCCATGAAACCACCATGCATGGTTAATCACACACCTCCCCACCACTGCTCTAACCCCACTACTTAGCGTGCTCCAACTTCCTGGCATCTCAGTTCTACACCATCAAGGCACTGTCTAGTACACTCTTGATCAGGAACAGGACATTAAAAGGTGCTCCAGTGCCACCTTGTCATGGGAAATTTAAAAATTTCGTGGTATTTATCTATCCATTTTTCAAGGATAAAATTGGAAGCACTGTGGTTTTCAATTCATTCAGGAACCATTAAATGTTTAGGAAGCTCATTTCAATGAAAGCTCTGGAAAACTCTCCCAATCACGGCTTCTCAAAAAGTGGCCAAAAGGTCAAATGAAGCCAGGCCCATTTAGGTCTACAATGTGAGGTCTATGTATGTTTTGACTCTCAACTATGGCTGGCAAGTCTTTCAGAATAAAATCATGGGATATCCTGTCTGAGATTCCCAGTTTTTTGTGGAAAGCCACCCTGGGCATAGATCTCATGTTCCAAGGGCGAATGTCATGTGTGGTCTCCTAAAACCACAACACAATTCATGGCAATATTTCTCTGAGGTCAGTTCCAGATCTCAGTCTCTAAGTGGAATCACAGCAGAGTTCAAGCCCAGGTGGACCCAGTCATCTCTTCCAACCGCCACACAAATGACCACAATTAAAACCAAAACACTCCCACATGGCCCTCATCTTCTTCCATATAGACACTACTCATTACCTCTGGCTGGAGTTTTCCATGAGGGGCGAAGCCCAAGACATTGCCCGTCTTTTCCCTAAAATCTGGGTGGCCTGAACACCCCTCCTGTGAACCAGGAGGGATCAAATATGCCTTCCATTAATACTGCTCTGCTTCTCCAATTTGAGGCCTACTGACTGTCTGGTATAGATTCTTTATGTGATTTGGAGACATGACAAAACACAAGCATGTATGGGCTAGCCTCTGCAGTGCTTTGAAGAACTCATTTGTTTCAAAGGATCACTATTCTCACTTGATGGAGGTCAGGAACCTAACAGAGGAAGGCGAGAGACTTCATCAACAATGACTGATCTTTTTCCATTTTGGTTTTGGATGCACACATGGGATCTTTCTTTTGATCCAACAGGTGCTGAGATCTAAGCCACAGCCTCACACAGGGCCAAGAGGATGATTCAGACATATCCGTTTCCAAAGCAATTCACAAAGAGCCACAGGTGATGCCCATTCATTTCCATTTGAAAACTGTTTTCTTCAGGCTTCACAAAGGAGTGGCCTGAGGCCAAGACCTTCCTCACATTCAGTGGAAGAGAAGAATTGGTTAGCAAAAGGCCCAAAGCAGGGTTACTCCACTGAGGCTTTCCACGTCACTCTGGTATCTGAGTTTTCTGAGATGCTCGCCATTCCTTTAGCTATTCAGTACATGGCTATGTCACAGAGGTTGGAGGTGGTACATTTTTTGGACACAAAACCATGAGCCAATTCCGGAGAGTGGAAAGAATCGGGAAGAAAACAGGACCTTAGGAAAATAGTAGGTGTTGCCCATCCATAAGGGAAGCGACAGTCCATTCATCAATCGGGCAGGATGAATGCTGGGAAGCTTTCTACTAAAGAGGACACATCCATTGATGCATTCTATTTTCTAATATCTACAACCATGAACACAGTGGGATACACAGACATAGAAACACTCACCTTGTCAAAAGACTTACTAGAAACAGTCCACTCCAAACCAAATAAACCTCCTTTCCTACCTATTCTTAGAACATGAGACAAAACCACAAACTCACACCCACACCCACAAAGGCACCTCCTTTCCCCAAGTAGGTCTGTGACTATCCAGAGTGTCCTCTGACTGGTGGGCCATACTACGTTTCCCTGAAATGGCCTGTCCTGTCTCAAATCTGATCTCATTGGACAACTCTGTGAAGTTGTCAGGAGCCAGTGGTGAGCCACTACCTGCTTTCTCAGGAAAGGCCCCTCTGCAGAGCTCTCCTGAAATTTGGCCATCCTCATATCAGTAGGTACCAAGAAAGATTGACTCTGTTCTTGGTAAATCCAAACATGTGAGCCCACTGGGAATGGTACTGGGACTGGCTCTGGGTTCATGGCTTCCTGGATCCCAATTTCAGAGAGTTCTATCACCAAGGAAGTGAAGAAGGTCACTTCCTTTATGAACTGAATGAGGTCACTGCTTTGGCAACCAATTTGTCCTAACATTTGCTTCCAAGGTTCTCCTGAGAACGAGGCTGCCCCTACTTCCTGTGACTCTTTCACAACTGTGAATTGTATATCAACCATAGGCACCTGGGAACAGCTCTCCACACAGGCCTGGTTTGGTCCATCTTGTCAACATTAAGAAGAGTGAGGCTGATTCTGACACATCCCTTCATCCTGACCAGGTTGTTTGCCATGAAAGATGAGTTCTGCTCTCTCAGGTCCTTCATAGCTGCCTACATCTTCTCCAGGGATCATTTCTGCATGGAACTTTGAGGTTCTCAGTAGCTGGAAGATCCCCTACATTTATATATTGGAAGACCAATTCTGTCCCTCCTCTTCTGTAAAGTTAGATTGAGGGACCATTGTATGGTTAAGGTTAATAACAGGTTCCATTTGATTTAGAAATCATTCTGCGGGATGAATAATGGTATTGTGATTTTGCAATATTTACAAGAATATATAGGTGAAATATAAGTATGAACACAGAAATCTAGGTAATTTTTAAAGCCCAGAAGGGCATTGTGCCCATGATTTGGATTCTTAGCTTTAAATTATGTTCTGCACAGGTCTCTCAGATAAATCGATATACAATGTCATAGGACCTTGTCCCTTGGATGATTGAATGTCAAAGACAACATCCAGTCAAAAAGGGATAGTTGGTGGATTAAGATGATAGTCGGTAGGTTTATAATGAAGAGTGTGTATAGGATTTGGACCAAAAGATCTTTAGCAATACGGGTTTGGGTAGAGAGTGAAAGTAAATGTCAGCACATTTGAAGAGTCGGTCACAATGATTAACTGGGGAAAAAATATAGAAAAAAAGATATCAATGAAGACATTCAGAAATCAGGCAATGTATAAAGTGAGTGATAGGATTAGACATTTTCAACAGGGTTGAGGTTGAATATGTAATTTCAGGAATAAACAAATATATATTCACCAATAAGACTGACATTTGAGAGCATTAGGCAACCTGGACATGGATGTTTTTAGTAATCCATGCTCACTTTCCATTTAGGATTTGGGACAATCATAAGTGTGACCTTGCTTTTTGTTTCCACAATATTACTTTGATAAAATTTATATATAGATCAGGTGACATGAGTATTTCTTCCACCATTTTGAGGAGCAATATTTTGAAAACGAATAAATTAGTATTGGGGGTACAAATAGGTGTAGTCTGTGTTATATGAATATAGAGAAAATGCATGAATAGACCATACTCTGAATAAATAATATAACTGGTTCCAAATTTAAATAATGGATTGAATTGATATCTAAAAATATATAGGAAATGTTATATTGATATTCATACATTTATTACAACCTGTTATACATCTAATGGTAATATTAGTCTTATGGTTTATCATGAAGTGTGTGTGACGTTTGCCTCAATAGTGGTTATGGAAATCCAAAATTATGTGTTTAGAAAGAAGTCTCATGAAAAGACTAGTCAAGAAACATGGAGGAATACATGTGTTCTGAAGCAGGATGTGATGGAAAGTGAAAAAAATTCATATAAATTTGCTAACTTGTGGATTAAATAAATACCCTATGATGTGCATAAACTGAAGAAATAGTAATTTACCAGTGTTGAAAAAAAATGAACGTCAAAATACATATCATGTCCCATAGGAATCTACTTGCATTGATGTTAAACATGGTCAGTAACTGTAGAAATATTAGGATTTGTATGCACAATTCACTGTAGTTAGTTTTCAGTACTAGGAAACAAATATGTATTTCAGGTGGATCAATATTTCTGAAAATAATCTTGTGAAAAGTTGATAATAAATCCACATACATGAACATGAATGAATTGAGGGAGTGTATAATAAGACACATATATTTTATATTTTGAAAAATCTGGACAGTAAATATATATATATATTTATACCTACACACACATACACACACACACACACACAGAGACATTTAAAAGTAGCAATATATGCCAATCGAAATACATCATGAAATATATATCATCCACAAATCCAAAAATCTTCATTTTACTGAACATAGATTTATGTATAATGTTGTTCAACTAGGAAGCTCACCCATAGTTTGAATTTTAATTTCCATCAGCGTTTAGGAGGAGTGATCTCTTCTCACAATTTGTATCTGCCATGTCAGCAACCTCATAAGTATTTACTTGTGATATCAGGTAGGATTGTATATGTGCATATAAAAATACATGGGCTGAATAGGGTACAGAGAAATGGAGACAGGAATTCACATATTTGTTAACTTTAAATACACATGAATAGAAGGAGGGACAGAGCCACCAACCGCACCTGCAAGGTAGGCGGACCATCCACCCACCGGTAGAACAGGCCTAGCGGCCCGCCAATCATAAAAGACACATCGCACTGGTTGGGGAAAGGGCAGAGCCACCGCCCGGCTGCAAGGTACGCGGACCTGTGACCCACAGGCAGAACAGGCCCAGAAAACCGCGGTGGGGCAGAGGCGCCCCTTGCGACGTCAAGGTTGGTGAACAGCAACCCACCGGCAGAACAGGCCCAGCGGCCTTCAGAAGGGCAGAGACGCCCCCCACGCCTGCGAAGTAGGTGGACCTGCGAACATGGACAGACCAGGCCCAGGGGCCCGATAGGGTGGTAGACACATCACCAGGTTGGGGGAGGGTCCGAGCTCCTGCCTGTGCCTGCAAGGCAGGTGGACTTCTGAACCACCGGCACAAGAGGCCCTGTGACTTGCCAGCGTTTTAGACACATCACCCCGGTTTGGGAAGGAGTAGAGCCGCCACCCGCGGCTGCAAGGTAGACCGACCTTCAACCCACAGACAGAAGAGGCCCAGCGTCATGCGGAGGGGCAGAGCCGACAACCGCACCTGCAGGGTAGGTGGACCTGTGACCCACTGGCAGAACAGGCCCAGCGCCAGCACAGGGGTAGAGCTGCTGCCCACTCCTCCAAGGTAGGAAGACGTGCTACCGACCGGCAGAACAGGCCAAGCAGCCTGCTGGTGAGGTAGGCACATTGCCCGATTTGGAGGAGGGGCAGAGCCACGGCCTGCACCTGTGAGGGAGACTTTGCAACTATAAAAGAGCAGTATAAATATTTAGGGGTAAAATTCAATAACACAACATTTTGAACAAACAGAAAGATACGCGAACAGTATGAAAAGACAAGGAAAGAAAGGACAACAAGCAATGAAGGTCAACTCAACATTAGAAGAGGTAATACCTGCAGCAGATGGAATGTCAGATAAAGAATTCAAAACATACATGCTTCAGATGATCTGGAGTCTCAAGGAAGTCGTTAGACAGCAAAATCAGACAATGAAAGATCACTTTGACAATGAATTACATAAACAAATCCAAGAAGCAAAAGATCAACTATACAGGGAGATAGAGGTTATAAAAAACAAACAAGCAGAAATCATAGAAATGCAGGAAGCAATAAACCAACTTAAAAACTCAATTGAGAATACTACCAGCAGAGGAGATCACTTAGAAGATGGAACATCAGACAATGTATTTCAACTTGAAAAGAACCGAGACAGCTAGCAAGACTGTTAAGAAACCATGAGCAGAACATCCAAGAAATATGGGATAACATAAAGACACCAAACTTAAGAATCATTGGGATACAGGAAGGTATAGAGGTCCAAACCAAAGGAATGAGAAATCAATTCAATGAAACAATATGGGAAATCTTCCCAGACTTGAAGAATGAGACAGAATCCCAAATCCTAGAAGCCTACAGGATGCCGAATGTGCAAAATCATAAGAGATCCACATTTAGACATATTATAATGAAGATGCCAAACATACAGAATAAGGAGAGGATTTTAAAAGCTACAAGAGAAAGGAAGCAGATTACATTTAGCGGTAAACCAATCATTATAACAGCTGATCTTTCAACACAGACTCTGAAAGCTAGAAGATCCTGGAATAACATTTTTCCAAAGCTGAAAGAAAATGGGTTTCAACCAATGATTGTGCATCCAGCGAAATTAAGCTTCAGGATGGAAGATGAAATTAAAACCTTCCATGATAAACAAAATTTAAAAGAATTTGCAGCTAGAAAACCATCTCCTCAAAACATCCTCGGCAAAAGATGATCGGAAGAGGAAATGGAAAATAACAATGAAAACCAACAGTGGGAGGTAGTACAGTAAAGGGGGGAAAATAATCAAAGAAAAACAAACCATGCTTAGTAACATAAATAAACAAATATGGCTGGAAGAACAACCCATATCTCAATAATAACCGTAAAAGTTAATGGCTTAAACTCACAAATTAAGAGACACAGGATAGTAGAATGAATCACAAAACAAGACCCAACAATATGCTGCCTACAGGAGACGCAATTGATTGGAAAAGACGTACATAGACTGAAGGTGAACAGTTGAGAAAAATCATATCACTCATATGGACTTCAGAAACAAGCAGGAGTGTCCATACTCATATAAAATAAAATAGATTTCAAGCCAAAGTTTATCAAAAGGGATAAAGAGGGACACTACATACTGCTCAAGGGAACCATACACCAACAAGACATAACAATCATAAATTTATATGCCCCAAACAATGGTGCAGCTATGTTCACTAAACAAACTCTTCTCAAGTTCAAGAGTCTAATAGACCACCATACAATAATCATGGGAGACTTCAACACACCTCTCTCACTACTGGACAGATCTTCCAAACAAAAGTTGAATAAGGAAACAATAGAAATCAATAACACAATTAATAAATTGGACTTAATTCACATATATAGAATATACCACCAAACAACAAGCAGTTACACTTTTTTCTCAGTAACACATAGATACCTCTCAAAAATACATCATATATTATGTCACAGGGCAACTCTTAGAAAATATAAAGGAGTACAGATAATACCAGGCATCTTATCTGATCATAATGGAATGAAACTGAAAATCAATGGTAAAAGAAGGAAGGAAAAATCATCCATCACTTGGAGAATGAACAATAGACTACTGAATGATCAATGGGTTATCGAAGACATCTAGGAGGAAAATAAAAAATATCTTAGAGATAAATGAAAAGACAGACTGAACATATCAGAATCTAGGGGACACATTGAAAGCAGTTCTAAGAGGAAAATTCATTGCCTGGAGTACTTTCCTAAAAAAGGAAAAAGACAACAAATAAAAGATCTCATGGTTCATCTCAAAATTCTAGAAAAACATGAGAAAACAACAGCAAAAGAAGTAGAAGGCAAGAAATTCTTAAAATCAGAGCTGAAATTAATAAAATTGAAATAAAAGAAACAATTGAAAAATTGACAAAACTAAAAGTTGATTCTTTGAAAAAATAAAGAAAATCGACAGACCCTTAGCCATGTTAAGGAAGAGAAGAAGAGAGAGAACTCAAATTACTAGCATACGGGATGAAAATGGCAATATCATAACAGACACTTCAGAATACAGAAGATAATCAGAAATTATTTTGAATCCTTATACTCCAATAAATTAGAAGATAGTGAAGGCATCAATAAATTTCTTAAGTCATATGATCTGCCCAGATTGAGTCAGGGGGATATAGATAACCTAAACAGACCAATATCAATTGAGGAAACAGAAGAAATCATCAAAAGACTACCAACTAAGAAAAGCCTAGGATTGGATATATATACAGCAGAGTTTTACAAAACCTTTAAAGCGGAACTAATACCAATAGTTTTCAAGATATTTCAGGAAATAGAAAAAGAGGGACAACTTCCAATTTTATTCTAGGAGGCCAATATTACCCTGATTCCTAAACCAGACAAAGACACTTCAAAGAAACAAAACTACAGACCAATATCTCTAATGAACCTAGATGCAAAAATTCTCAATAAAATTCTGGCAAATCAGACACAAAAACATATTAAAAAAATGTGCAACATGATCAAGTAGGATTCATCCCTGGGATGCAAAGCTGGTTCAATATATGGAAATCAATAATTGTTATTCACCACTTCAATAGACTTAAAAATAAGAACCATATAATCATCCCGATATATGCAGAAAAAAACATTCGACAAAGTACAGCAACCCATTCTGTTCAAAACTCTAGAAAATCTAGGGATAATAGGAACATACCTCAATATTGTAAAAGCAATCTAGGCTAAGCCTCAGGCCAGCATCATTCTAAATTGATAAAAACTGAAGGCATTCTCTCTAAAATCTGGAACAAGATAGGGATGCCCTCTCTCAACACTTCTGTTCAACATAGTTTTCGAAACACTGGCAAGAGCAATTAGAAAAATGAAAGAAATTAAAGGCGTAAAAAAAAGGAAAAGAAGAACTTAGATTATCACTATTTGTAGCTGACATGATTATGTACCTAGCAGACCCAAAAGGGTCTACAAAAACCTATTAGAGCTAATAAATGAATTCAGCAAAGTGGCAGGATATAAAATCAACAAGCATAAATCAAAGTAATTCCTGTATATCAGTGACTAATCCTCTGAAATGGAAATTAGGAAACCACTCCACTCAGAATATCCTCAAAAAAATAAAATACTTGGAAATCAACCTAACAAAAGAGGTGAAAGACTTACACAATGAAAACTACAGAACCCTAAAGAGAGAAATAGAAGAAGATCTTAGAAGATGAAAAAATATACCCTGTTCATGGATACGCAGAACTAACATCATCAAAATGGCGATATTCCCAAAAGTTCTCTGCAGGTTTAATGCAATGCCAATCAAAATCACAACGGCATTTCTTGTAGAAATAGATAAAACAATAATGAAATTCATATGGAAAAATAAAAGACTTAGAATAGCAAAAACAATGCTAAGCAGGAAGTGTGAATCAGGCGGTAGAGCGATACCAGACCTCAAACTATACTCAGAGCAATACTAACAAAAAGAGCATAGTACTGGTACCAAAATAGGTGGTTGGACTAATGGTACATAATAGGGGACACAGAAACAAATCCACAAAACCACAACTATCTTATATTTGATAAAGGGGCTAAAAGCATGCAATGGAGGAAGGATAGCATCTTCAAAAACTAGTGGTGGGAAAACTGGAGTTCCATATGTAACAAAATGAAACTGAATCCCTTTCTCTCGCCATACACAAAAGTTAAGTCAAAATTAATCAAACAGCTTGATATCAAATCAGAGACACGGCTTCTGATAGAAGAAAACCTTGGCTACGATGTACATACTGTGGGGTCGGGCTCCAAATTCCTCAATAGGACACCCATAGCACAAGATTTAATAACTAGAATGAACAAATGGGACTTACTCAAACTAAATAGATTTTTCTCAGTAACAAAAACAATAAGAGAGGTAATTAAAGAGCCTACATCCTGGGAACAAATCTTACTCCTCACACTTCAGAGAGAGCCCTAATTTCCAAAGTATACAAGGAACTCAAAAAATTAAACAATAAGAAAACGAATAATGCAATCAACAAATGGGCCAAGTACCTGAACAGACACTTCTCAGAGGAGGACATACAATCAATCAACAAGTCCATGAAAAAATGTTCACCATCTCTAGCAGTCAGAGAAATGCAAAACAAATCCACCCTAAGATACCATCTCGCTCCAGTATGAGTGGCAGCCAATATGAAGTCAAACAACAACAAGTGGTGGCGAGGATGTGGGGAAAAGGGTACACCTGTACATTGCTGGTGGGACTGCAAATTGGTGCAGCCAATTTGGAAAGAAGTATGGAGATTTCTTGGAAAGCTGGGAATGGAAACATCATTTGACCCAGCTATTTTTCTTCTCAGTCTATTCGCTAAAGACCTAAAAAGAGCATCGTACAGGGACACTGATAAATCGAAGTTCTAGCAGCACAATTCACAATAGGAAGACTGTGGAACCAAACTCGGTGCCCTTCAAAAGATGAATGGATAAAAAAAAAATTGTGGCATTTATACACAATGGTGTATTATTCTGCATTAAAAAATGACAAAATCATAAAATTTGCAGAGAAATGGATGGCATTAAACAGATTATGCTAAGTGAAGAGAGCAAAAGCCTAAAAAACAAATGCCAAATATTTTCTTTGATATAACGAGAGTAACTAAGAACAGAGTTGGGAGGAAGAGCATGAGAAGAAGATTAACATTAAACAGGGGTGACAGGTGGGAATGAAAGGAAAGAGAAGGGAAATTGCATGGGAATGGAAGGAGATCCTCATGGTTATACAAAATTAAATACAAGAGGAAATGAGAAGAAAGGGGAATAAAACAAGGGGAAGAAATAAATTACAGTAGGTGGTGTAGAGAGAGAAGATTGGAGGGAAGGGGATGGGAGATAGTAGATAGGAAAGACAGCAGAATACAACAGACACTATAGCAATATGTAAAACAGTGGATGTGTAACCAATGGGATGCTGCAATCTGTATACGGGGAAAAATGGAAGTTCAAAACCCACTTGAATCAAAGTGTGAAGTATGATATGTCAAGAACTATGTAATGCTTTGACGATCCAACAATAAAAATTAAAGGAAAAAAAACTCATGGAGAACTATTTCAATAAAAATTGACTAGATTTATAACACCTACACTTTATCATGCAAAAGGAAGTCCAACTATACACCATGCCTCCTCTGAACTTCTTGTATTTCTATTCTGTTTGGGTTATTTTTCTCCATCATATTAGGAATAGTAGTCTGAGTCTAGTAGGGTGTGCGTTAGTGTCAGAGATTCAGTATTTCGAATGGAAAATAGGAAAATGAATCCAATGTGTATGCAAACATATGCTACACGAAAATCTTCCCACTCTCATCCACAACAATGCCTTCACGTCACCTTCGCCCCAAATAAGAAACAATTAGAGGAGAAGAGTTTGAAATTCTGTGAATATATATCTGGAATAGAAAATGCTCAGGAGTTCACAAACTTGGATGTAATAGAGGAGTCTTCCAACGTAAGGGACAGGGTAAACACTCCAGAAATATGGAGGTCTGCTGGCCTAAAAAAATTCTTGAGAAACTACCTCTGAGGATGGGCACTTGAAATATATGTAGTTGTAAGGAGTTTTAGCTTCCTTTGTATAGAGACCATCAAAGCTGGGTCTGCATCTATGTTTCCTGGAGGACATTCTTTCTTATTTTCCAATGCACATGAGGCAGCAGTGCTGAATTCTCACGTTGTAGGTAAATTGTGGCCACTGGGGGCTAAGGGTCTCCCCGTGTGGACAGTGAAGCTTTTTGGTCATCCTCAACTTTTCGTGGTTTTTTCCTGCTGCTGCACTGGGAGTTTGGTATTTACTTTATGAAATACAAGGAGTTCAACTGGGACACAGTGCTGGAGGGAGTTCTGTCACGTGTGGTTTTTCAGGGTCTGCAAGAGAATGCAACAATCAGGCTTCATTCCCACATAGCTTGCCCCCTTGTCCATAGCAA
The DNA here is from genome assembly GCF_048772815.1 of Callospermophilus lateralis. Classification (NCBI taxonomy): domain Eukaryota; kingdom Metazoa; phylum Chordata; class Mammalia; order Rodentia; family Sciuridae; genus Callospermophilus; species Callospermophilus lateralis. The sequence goes on along the minus strand of NW_027514437.1, from coordinate 931,696 downwards.
CCTGATTCTGCACATTGCCCTGAAAACTATCCATATAACAAGATGCCTTTACATTCAAGGGTCTCCTCACTGCACCGTGTCAGTGTCAATCCATTAGGAAATCAATGGCAAATCCACATGGCCCCACCACAGATGATTTATCACACACCTGCACACCACAGCTTTGGCTCCACTACTCAGGAGGGTCCAACTTACTGGCAACTCTGTTCTGCACAATTTTCCTTAAATCCATTTAATCAAGGCACTGTCTGGTACACCACACACTCACACCCACACCCACAATGCCACCTCCTTCCCCCAAGTAGGACTGTGACTATCTGGAGTGTCCTCTGACTGGTGGGCCATAATATTTTCCCCCCGAAATGGCCTGTCATGTCTCAGATCTGGTCTCCTTTGCCAACTCTGTAAAACTGTGAGGAGTCAGCGGTTAGCCACTACCTGCAATCTCAGGAAAAACCCTCTTCAGAGCTCTACTGGCAATTGGCCCTCCTCACATCAGTAGTTACCAAGAAGGTCTGACTCTGTACTTTGTAAATCCAAAAAAGTGGGCCCACTGGGACTGGTACTGCGACTGGCTCTGGGTACCTGGCTTCTTGGATCCCAAGTTCATAGAGTTCCGTCACCAAGGAAGTTGGGTAGGTCACTTCTTTCAGGAACTGAATGAGGTCGCTGCCTTGGCAACCACTTTGTCCTAACAGTTGCATCCATGGGTCCCATGAGATGGAGGCTGCCCCTACTTCCTGTGAAAATTTGACTAATTAGAATGGAATATCAACAATAGGCACGTGGGAACAGCTGTACACGCAGGGCTGGTTTGGTCCATCTTCTCTATATTAAGAAGAGAGAGGCTGATTCAGACACATCCCTTTTTCCTGTCCAGGTCGTTTGCCATGGAAAATGGCTTTTGCTCTCTCAGGTCCTTCATAGCTGCCTACATCTTCTCCAGGGATCATTTCTGCATGGAACTTTGAGGTTCTCAGTAGTTTGCAGATAACCTACATTCCTTTATTGTAAGGCGAACTCTGTCCCTGCTCTTTTGTAATGTTAGATTGAGGCAACAGTATAGAACTCAATAACACAATTAATAACATAGACTTAATTGACATATACAGAATAAATCACCCAACATCAAGCAGTTACACTTTTTTATCAGCAGCACATGGATCTTTCTCAAAATAGATCATATATTACATCACAGGGCAACTCTTAAACAATATAAAGGAGTAAAGATAATGCCATGCATCTCATCTGATCATAATGGAATGAAACTGAAAATCAATGATAAAAGAAGTAAAGAAAAATCATGCATCACTTGGAGAATAAACAATAGGTTACTGAATGATCAATGGGTTTTAGAAGACATCAAGGAGGAAATTAAAAAATTCTTAGAGATAAATGAAAACACAGACACAACATATCAAAATCTATGGGACACATTGAAAGCAGTTTTAAGACGAAATTTCATTGCTTGGAATTCATTCCTTAAAAAAAGAAAAAAAACCCAACAAATTAATGATATCATACTTCATCTCAAAACCCTAGAAAAAGAAGAAGAAAACAACAGAAAAAGAAGTAGAAGGCAAGAAATAATTAAAACCAGAGCTGAAATTAATGAAATCGAAACAAAAGAAACAATTGAAAAAATTGACAAAACTTAACGTTGGTTCTTTCAAAAAATAAATAAAATCGACAGAACCTTAGACATTTTAATGAAGAGAAGAAGAGAGAGAACTCAAATTACTAGCATACGGGATGAAAAAGACAATATCACAACAGACACTTCAGAAATACGGAAGATAATCAGAAAATATTTTGAATCCTTATACTTTAATAAAATAGAAGATAGTGAAGGCATTGATAAATTTCTTAAGTCATCTGATCTGCCCAGATTGAGTCAGGAGGATATAGACAACTTAAACAGACCAATATCAATGGAGGAAATAGAAGAAACCATCCAAAGACTATCAACTAAGTAAAGCCCAGGACCGGATGTGTATACAGCGGAGTTTTAAAAAACATTTAAATAGGAATTAATACCAATACTTTTCAAGCTATTTTAGGAAAAAGAAAAGGAGGGAGAACTTCCAAATTCATTCTACGAGGCCAACATCACCCTGATTCCTAAACCAGAGAAACTCACTATAAAGTAGCAAAACTACAGACCAATATCTCTAATGAACCTAGGTGCAAAAATCCTCAATAAAATTCTGATGAATCGGATACGAAAACATATCAAAAAATTGTGCACCATGAGCATGTAGGATTCATCCATGGGATGCAAGGTTCGTTCAATATACAGAAATCAATAAATGTTATTTCCCACATCAATAGACTTAGAAATAAGAACTATATGATCATCTCGATAGATGCAGAAAAAGCATTCAACAAAGTACAGCATCCCTTTATGTTCAAAACTCTAGAAAAACTAGGGATAACAGGAACCTACCTCAATACTGTAAAAGCAATCTATGCTAAGCCTCAGGCTAGCATCATTCTGAATGGAGAAAAATTGAAGGCATTCCCTCTAAAATCTTGAACAAGACAGGGATGCCCTCTCTCACCATTTCTGTTCAACATAGTTCTAGAAACACTGGCCAGAGCAATTAGACAGACAAAAGAAATTAAAGGCATAAAAATAGGAAAAGAAAAACTTAAATTATTACTATTTGCAGATGACATGATTCTATACCTAGCAGACCCAAAATGGTCTACAAAGAAACTATTAGAGATAATAAATGAATTCACCAAAGTGGCTGGATGTAAAATCAACATGCACAAATCAAAGGCATTCCTGTATATCAGCGAAAAATTGTCTGAAATGGAAATGAGGACAACCACTCCATTTACAATATCCTCAGAAAAAATAAAATACTTGGGAATCAACCTAACAAAAGAGGTGAAAAACTTATACAATGAAAACTACAGAACCCTAAAGAGAGAAATAAAAGAAGATTTTCGAAGATGGAAAAATATACCTTGTTCATGGATAGGCAGAACTAACATCATCAAAATGGTGATATTACCAAAAGTTCTCTATAGGTTTAATGCAATGCCAATCAAAATCCCAACGGCATTTCATGTAGAAATAGAGAAAGCAATCATGAAATTCATATCGAAAAATAAAAGACCCAGAATAGCAAAAACAATGCTAAGCAGAAAGTGTGAATCAGGCGGTATAGCGATACCACACATCAAACTATACTACAGAGCAATAGTAACACAAAGAGCATGGTACTGGTACCAAAAGAGGCGGGTGGACCAATGGTACAGAATAGAGGACACAGAAACCAATCCAAAAAACTACATACTATCTTATATTTGATAAAGGGGCTAAAAGCATGCAATGGAGGAAGGATAGCATCTTCAACAAATGGTGCTGGGAAAACTGGAAATTCAAATGAAAAAAAAATGAAACTGAATCCCTTCCTCTCGACATGCACAAAAGTTAACAAAAAATGGATCAAGGAGCTTGATATCAAATCAGAGACACGGCGTGTGATAGAAGAAAATGTTGGCTATGATCTACATACTGTGGGGTCGGGCTCTAAATTCCGCAATAGGACACCCATAGCACAAGAGTTAATAACAAGAATAAAGAAATGGGACTTAATCAAACTTAATTTTTTTTTCTCAGCAAAAGAAAGAATAAGAGAGGTAAATAGGGAGCCTACATCCTGGGAACAAATCATTACTCTTCACCCTTCAGATAGAGCCCTAATATCCAGAGTATACAAAGAACTCAAAAATTAGACAATAAGATAAAAAATAACCCAATCAACAAATGGCCCAAGGACCTGAACAGACACTTCTCAAAGGAGGACATACAATCAATCAATAAGTACATGAAAAAATGCTCACCATCTCTAGCAGTCAGAGAAATGCAAATCAAAACCACCATAAGATACCATCTCACTCCAGTAAGATTGGCAGCCATTATGAAGTCAAACATCAACAAGTTTTGGCGAGGATGTGTGTAAATGGGTACACATGTACATTTCTGGTGGGGCTGCAAATTGGTGCAGCCAATTTTGAAAGCGGTGTGGAGATTTCATGGAAAGCTTGAAATGGAACCCACCACTTGACCCAGCTACTACTCTTCTCGGTCTATTTCATAAAGACCTAAAAAGAGCATGGTACATGGACACTGCTACATTGATGTTCATAGCAGCACGATTCACAATAGCAAGAGTGTGGAACCAACCTAGATGCCCTTCAATAGACGAATGGTTAAAAAAATGTGGCATTAATTCACAATGGAGTTTTACTCAGCATTAAAAAATGACAAAATCATAGAATTTGCAGGGAAATGAATGGCATTAGAGCAGATTATGCTAAGTGAAGGAAGCCAATCCCTAAAAAACAAATGCCAAATGTCTTCTTTGATATAAGGAGAGTAACTAAGAACAGAGTACGGATAAAGAGCATGAGAAGAAGATTAACATTAAACTGGGATGAGAGGTAGGAGGGAAAGGGAGAGAGAAGGGAAATTACATGGAAATGGAAGAAAACCCTCAGGGTTATACAAAATTACGGACAAGAGGAAGTGAGGGGAAAGGGAAAAATACAAGGGGGAAAAATAAATTACAGTATAGGGGGTAGAGAGAGAAGATGGGAGGGGAGGGGAGGGGAGGGGGGATAGTAGAGGATAGGAATGGCAGCAAAATACAACAGACACTAGTATGGCAATATGTAAATCAATGGATGCGTAACTGATATGATTTTGCAAACTATATACGGGATAAAAATGGGAGTTCATAACTCACTTGAATCAAAGTGTGAAATATGATATATCAAGAACTATATAATGTTTTGAACAACAAACAACAAAAGTTAAAAAAACACATGGAGAACTATTTCAACAAAAAATTGACTAGATTTATAACTCCAATTATACATAATGCAAAAGGCAAGTCCAATTATACACCATGCCTCCTCTGAAATGCTTGTATGTCTATTCATTTTGGGTTATTTTTCTCCATTATATTAGGATTAGGAGTCAGAATATAGAGTCTAGTAGGGTATGGGTTAGTGTGAGTGATTCAGTATTTCGAATGAAAATTAGGAAAATGAATCCAATGTTTATGCAAATATGTGCTAAAAATAATCATCCCACTCTCATCAAGAACAATGCCTTGACATTACCTTCGCCCCAAGTTAGACACAATTAGAGGAGAAGAGTTAGAAAATCTATGAATACTTATCTGGAATGGAATATGCTCAGGAGTTCACAACTTTGGGGGTGGTAGAAGAGTTTCCAAAAGTAAGGGACAGGGTAAACACTTCACAAACATTGTGCTCTGCTGACCGGAAGACTTATGAGAAACTGCCTCTGAGTTTGGGCACTGGAAATATATGTTGTAGTCAGGAGCTTTAGCTTCCTTTGCAGTGAGACCATCAAAGCTGGGTCTGCATCTATGTAACCTGGAGCACATGTTTTCTTATTCTTTAATGAACATGAGGCAGTAGTGCAGAATTCTCTCTTTGTATGTAAACTGTGGCCAATGGGGGCTAAGTGTCTTCCTGTGTGGACTCTGAAGCCATGTGGTCATCCTCCATTTTTCATGGTCTTTCTAGCTGCTGCAATGGGAGTTTGGTGTTTGCTTCACGAAATACAAGTAGTTCAACTGGGACACAGTGCTGGAGGGAGTTCTGTCATGTGTGGTGGGTCAGGGTCTGCCAGGAGAATGCACCAACCAGTCTTATATCCAACATAGACTTCCCCCTTGTCCCTAGCAACTTGATTCTGAACATTGCCCTGAAACCTCTCCATATAACAAGATGCCTTTACATGCAAGGGTCTGCTGGCTGCACCATGTCAGTCACAAGCCATTTGGAAGCCAATGGCCAATCCACATGACACCAACACAGATGTTTAATCACACACCTGCCCACCACTGTTCTAGGCCCACTACTCAGCAAATTCCAACTTACTGGCATCTCTGTTCTACACCATTTTCATGAAACCCAGTGATTCAAGGCACTGTCTGGTACACTCATGATCAGCAACAGGACATCCAAAGGTTCTCCAGTGCCACCTGGTCATGGGAATTTCAAAAATTTTATGGTATTTATCTAGCCATTTTTCAAGTATCAAGTTGGATGCACTGGTTTTTCAATTCATTCAGGAACCATTAAATGGTGAGGATGAAAGCTCTGGAGAACTCTAAAAGGCAACGCTTCCCAACGAGTGGCCAAAATGTCACATGAAGCCTGACCCATTGATGTCTACTCAATGTGAGTTCAATATGTGTTTTGACTCTTTACTATGGTTGCCAAGTCTTTCAGAATAAAATCGTCTTATATCCTGGTGGAGATTCCCAGTGCACTGTGGAAAGACACCCTGAGACTAGATCTCAGTTTCCAAGGGCGACTCTCATGTGTGGCCTCCTAAAATCCCACCAAAATTAATGGCAATACTTCCCTGAAGTCAGTTCCAGAACTCAGTCTCTAAGGGGAATCACACCAGAGTTCAGGTCCAGGTGTACCCAGTCATCTCTTCCAACCAGCACACAAATGACCACAATTAAAACCAAAACACTGCCACATGGCCCTCATCATCTTCCATATAGACACTCATCGTAACCTCTGGATGGAATTTTCCATGTGGGGCGAAGCCCAAGACAGTTTCCAAAATAAACTCCCTTGCCCCTCATTTGCGTAAAGTCAGGGTGACCTAGGCACCCTTCCTGTGAACCAGGAGTGATCAAATAGGCCTGCCGTTAATACTGTTCTGATTCTCCAATTTAATCCTACTGATTGTCAGGTATAAATCCTTTATGTGAGTTGGAGGCAATAGAAAACCCAAGCACACATGGGATCTTTCTTTAGATCTATCACCTTCTGAGAATCAAAGCCCCAACCTCACACAGGGCCAAGAGGCTGATTCAGACACATCTCTTTCCAAAGCAATTAAGCAAAGATCCACAGGTGATGCCCATTCATTTCCATTTGAAAAATGTTTCCTTCAGGCTTCAGAAAGGGGTGGCCTGAGGCAAATACCTTCCTGACATTCAGGGCAACATAACCATAGGAAAGCAAATGGGCCAAAGCAAGGTTTTTAAACTGAGACTTTACTGGTTACACTGATATCTGAGTTTTCTGAGATGTTCCCATTCCCTTCAGCTATCCATTACATGGCCATGTAACAGATTTTGGAGGTGGTACATATCTTGGCCACAAAACCATGAGCCTATTCTGGAGAGAGGCCAGAAATCAAGATGTGTAGAGGATCTTAGGAAGATAGTAGGTGTTGCCCATCCATAAGGCAAGCCACAGTCCATTTATAAAGTGGGCAGGATGAATGCTGGGAAGCTTCCAACTAGACAGGAAACCTCCATTGATGCATTCTCTTTTCTAAAGACTACAACCACGAACACAGTGGATACACAGACATAGAAACACTCGCCTTGCCAAACGACTTCCTAGAAACAGTCAACTCCAAACCATACAAACCACCATTCCTACCTATTTTCAGAACATGAGACAAAACCACAAACTCACATCCACATCCACAAAAGCACCTCCTTCCCCCAAGTAGGTCTGTGACTATCTGGAGTGTCCTCTGACTGGTGGGCCATACTATGTTCCCCCAAAATGGCCTGGCCTGTCTCAGATCTATTCTTCTTGGCCCACTCTACGAAGTTGTCAGCAGGCAGCATTGAGCCAATACCTGCTATCTAGGGAAAGGCCCCTTTTCTGAGCTCTACTGGCATTTGGCCATCCTCATATCATTAGGTACCAAGAAAGACTGACTCTGTCCTTGGTAAATCCAAACAAGTTCAACCACTGGGACTGGGACTGGGACTGGCTCTGGCTGCCTGGCTTCTTGGATCCCAATTTCAGAGAGTTCCATCACCAACGAAGTTAGGTAGGTCACCTCCTTCAGGAACTGAATGAGATCACTGCCTTGGCAACCACTTTGCCCTAACAGTTGCTTTCATGGGTCTCATGAGATGGAGGCTGCCCCTACTTCCTGTGACACTTTGACAAGTTTGAATGGTATATCAACAATGGCCACCCGGGAACACCTCTCCACGCAGGTCTGGTTTGGTCCATCTTCTCTACATTAAGAAAAGAGAGGCTGATTCATACACATCCCTTCGTTATCACAAGGTGTTTGCCATGGAAGATGGCTTTTGCTCTCTCAGGTCCTTCATAGCTGCCTACATCTTCTCCAGGGATCATTTCTGCATAGAAATTTGAGGTTCTCAGCAGGTGTAAGATCCCCTACATTCCTGTATTGTAAGATGAACTCTGTCCCTGCTCTTTTGTAATGTTAGATTGAGGCAACAGTGAATGGTTAGGGATAATAACAGGATCGATTTGGTTTAGGAATCATTCTGTGGGATGAATAATGGTATTGGGAACCTGCAATATTTATAGGAATACAGAGGTGAAATATAAGTATGTAAACAGAAATCTAGGTGAGATTTGAAGCTCAGAAGTGCATTGGGCAATTGATTGTGATACATAGCTTTAAATTACGTTCTGCACACATGTCTCAGATAAGTCGATATACAATGCCATAGGACTTGTACCTTGGATGATTGAATGTAGAGGAGAACATCCACTCAAACAGGGATAATCAATAGGATCAGGAAGATAGTCGGTAGATTTTGGAACAATGGTGAATTTAGTATTTGTACCAAAAGTTCTTTAGCAATTGGGTTTTGGTTAGAGAGTGAATATCAATGTCAGCACATGTGAAGGGTCAGTCACAATGATGAACTGGGAAAAATATGTAGGAAAGCCGATATCAATAGAGACATTAGGAAAACAGGCAAAGTACAGGGTGAGTGATAGTATTAGACATTTTCAACAGTTTTGAGGTTGAATATATTAGGAAGAAACAAATATGTAGTCACCGATAGGATTGACATTTGAGAGCGTTATGCAAGCTGGACATGGATGTTTTTAGTAATCCATGTTCAGTGTCCATTTAGGCTTTGGTACAATCACACGTGTGAATTTTGCATTTTGCGTCCAGAATATTACTGTGATAACATGCATATTTAGATCAGGTGACATGAGTATTTCTTCCTCTATTACTGGGAGCAATATTTTGAAAACGTATAAATTAGTATTGGGGGTACAAAGAGGTGTACCCTGTGTCTATGAATATAGATAATGCATGAATAGACCATACTGTGAATAAATAATATAACTGGTTCCACTTTAAATCATGGATTGAATTGATATCAGAAAATATATAAGAAATCTTATATTGATATACAATCATTCATTCCAAACAGTTATACATCTAATTGTGAAATGATAGTTATGGTTTATCATGAAGGGTGTGTGAGTTTTGCTTAAACAATTATAAAGAAAATCGGAAATAATGTGTTTGAAAAGAAGTCTCACGAATAGACCAGTTAAGAAACCTGGAGTAATGCATGTGTTCTGAAGCAGGAAGTGATTGAAAGTGAAACAAATGCCTATAAATTTGCCAACTTGCGCAAGAAATATATACCCTCTTATGTGCATAAACTGAAGAAATAGTAATGTACCAGTGTTGAATAAAAATGAACATCAAAATACAAATCATGTCCCATAAGAGTCTACTTGCATTGCTGTTAAACTGGGGCAGTTACTGTAGAAATATTAGGATAATGCCGCAGTCTTGCTGGGCACAATCAGGAGCCACTTGTCAAAAGAAACTAACTTTATTTTTAAAACCACACACGCCAAACAAAACAGCCTCTCAGGAAAAACCCTCAGAGCCCCAACTGCCACCACTGGCTTCCCAAAAGCCTCTTCCTCCCACACAAGCCTCTCTCCACCTCCCACAATCCTCCTGCTCTTGAGGCCGATAGGCTAGGTCATGTGGGCAAAGCCAAATAAGTCCCCTAATGAGCAACTCCGTGGTCTGAAAGGGCAGGGAAACAGCCCAATGAGCATCACCGCAGAGGAGCCAATCAGGTAGATGTTGCTGTGAGCCAATCATCAGCCAGCAGCTGGAAGTTTGCTGGCTTCTGGAATTTTGCTGGGGCCTCTTCGGATGTGGCTCTCAACATCTAACCCTCTCTGTTTAAACAACAGACATGTGGCTTAGGGACAGTGCCTGCCTTAGGTTGTCCAATAGTACATATGGTCCTTACCCGTTAAGTTGGTACCATTGCAATTGGATCTTACCCATCACTGACTACCGGTCCAGTTTACAGCAACACCTGTGGAGAGGTCTTTGTACCACCGGGGGGTGGTGAGGTTCTTTGCCTCACCTCTAATGGCCCCCAAACATTAGCTGGACGATAATGACACACAGAAGAGAGGAAGATACACCAAGCCAATTGACGGCTCCTTTTGGAAAAATTGTACCACCGATGACATCATCAGCAAATATACCCGAACACTACCACAAGTCGCTGCACAAACAGGTAGTTTACAATGCATACAGGAGAGTTCTCAATGTGTCTGGGCAAGTTCTGCAAGCATTTCAGTGATGGCTATTGCAGAAGCTGTAGATTGGTTTTATCTTTGATTTCACCAGCTCTGGGATGAAGATAGGAATTCTGGCAATAATGGCTAAAGAAAAATTATGTAACATTCCAGAAGGCACTGAAAGAAAACAATTTTCTTAACTATTTACATTGTCTTGAAGATAATTATTAAATATAATGAAAAGGAAAGGTGAAAGAAAGGAAATAGATCTGTTAACCTCCTTTTTTTCAAATTTTAAAACAAACCTCAACAGCTCTTTACCCAATTTAAATTAAACCATTTAAATAATGTGAATAAAAAAATATTTGGATCCATTTTTTTTATGAGCGCTCATCATATATCATATATGGACATACGAACATTCAAACATATAACACAAAACACAAGTGTGCACACATAATATAATACATACAACACATAACCTAATAGTAAAGGCCTTATAACTTTTTACACGTGAAATCTCCATTGCAATGTTCAAAAACTCTTTTGTCAAAAAATAGAACTGATCAGCAAAACATTAAACTAGGTCTGTATGAGCTCAAAAAACAAAATAGAATGTGGGAAAGGGCAATAATAAAATAGATAATGAAAAAAGCATCCTGGTTCTATCTCAGATGTAAGGATAGTCAAACTGGAATTTTGGATATCAGCTGATAAGGCCTTGAGTCAAATCATCTTCTTTTTGGATGTGCCCTGATATGTCTTATAAAGAATAGATCTTTTCTGTCCCAGATTAGACTTTTTATATTGGAAAGTAAAGAGAAAACAGTAGAGAAAGGAGAAATCTTACCAGCAACTTCAAGGGATACTATAGCATTAACTATATACTGACTATCGGAAAATAAATTAAATACAGAATATTTAAATATCTCAAAAGCTTGTAATACTGCATTAAGCTCTACCTTTTGAGCTGATTGTTTGGGTACTAAAAATTTATAAGTTTTATCAGGTATAACTATTGCTGCTGTACCATTATTTGATACATCAGTGAATATATTTGAAGCATTCATGATAAGTGTTTTTCTTCTCAATTTTGGAAAAATTACAGGATGCGATGACCAAAAAGACAATAAAGGGTTAGATGGTAAGTGGTTATCAATTGAAACATTAGATTGGACCATGATTATTGCCCAAGTATTTAACTCATTAGCTAACTCATCAATTTGATTCAGAGTATATGGAGTAAAAATTTTATTGGAAGAAATTCCAAACACTCCCTTTGCTGCTTTAATTCCTTTGAGTATTAATTATCCTAAAGCCTCAGGATACCTAGTAAGAATAGTGTAAGGAGAATAAGATAAATGTATCCATAATAATGGATCTTCTTGCCAAAATACTCCTGTAGGAATATTTTTTGTTGGTAGTACAATAAATAATAAAGGCAAACTTATATTAATTCTATCCAAATGCATATTTTCCATATATGTTTCATTGATTTTTAATGCCTTTCTTGCTTCAGGTGTTAACATGCGGGGTGAATTTTTATCTGATAGACCTTTTAGGATATCAAATAAAGGTCCCAACTCTCCTGTTGGTATACCTAGATAAGGCCTTATCCAATTTATGTCTCCTAATAACTTTTGAAAGTCGTTATGTGATTTGAGTTGATCTACTCGTATTTGAATTTTTGGTGGACTGACCATGGTTGAGGATAACAGAACTCCTAAATAATTAATTGGAAAATTTAATTGTACTTTATCTATTGCTATCTCTACATTATAATTTTTAATAAGTTTGTAAGTGTGGCATAACTTTCTAGCAATGTGTTTTTAGCTTTGTGTGCTAATAATACATCATCCATATAGTGAAATATTTGTGTTCAGAATTTTGATTTCTAAGTGGCTGGATTACTTTGTTAACATAAATATGACACATAGTTGGGCTGTTAGCCATCCCTTGAGGGAGTACTTTCCATTCATATCTCTGATCAGGACTTTCATGATTCAGTGCAGGGATAGTAAAAGCAAAACCTGGACTATCCTTAGGATGAATTATAATTGAAAAAAAAACAATATTTAATATCTATAACTAAAACATACCAGGTTATTGGCAAAGCAGACAATTGAGGAATCCCTGATTGAGCAGGTCCCATAATAACCATCTCATTATTAATGGCTCTAAAATCTTGCAATAGTCTCCATTTACCAGATTTCTTTTTGATGACATAAATGGGAGTATTTTGGGGATATACAGTCGGTTGTATATGTCCTTCTGCTAATTGTTGTTTTACCAGGTCATGGACTGCTTGTATCTTTTCTTCAGTCAGGGGCCACTGAGGAACCCATACTGTCTTTCTGATTTTCAGGTAATTTTTATTGTCTCAGTGGCCCTTTCTGAAAATCCAACCCATGTCTCTCTGTTCCTTGATCTATTTGTATTGGTGCTGCTATGACTTATTCTTGTTTTTCTAATCTTTTTTCTTTCCTAAAACCTTGTCTAGTCATAATAGTGGCTGCATTTTGGTTGATGTTATTTGTTAATGTCAAACCTAATTGATCTAGGACATCTCGTCCCCATAAATTTATGGGAAGATGATCCAATACATATGGCTGTATAGTTCCTTCACATCCTTTAGGATCCTTCCTATCTAATACCATTTTACTTCTATGGGGATTAGTCGCCACTTATAGGCCTCGAAGCGTTTGAGTGGCTTGTTGTAATGGCCAATGTTTTTGCCATTCTTGACGAGAGATGATGCTAATGTCTGCACCTGTATCCAGTAGCCCATTCAATTCATGCCCTTGAATATTTAGTTTTAGCATGGGGCGACAATCTAAATTTAAAGAAAGCATAGCCAAATCTACACCTGTGGAGCCTAATCCCTTGGAACATCTTTCTACAGTACGACTGGAAAATTTATCATATAGGCTGGGTATTATTAGTAACTGTGCTATTCTATCTCCTTGTGAAATTACTGATATGTCCTTTGGAGAACTGGCTATAATTTTTATTTCACCTTCATAATCGGGATCAATCACCCCAGGACTTATCATAAGTTCTTTTAGAGTAGAAGAGCTGCATCCCAATAATAAGCCCATGGTTCCTTTGGGAAGAGGTCCTTTTACCCCTGTGGGAATGATTTGAACTCCCATCTCTGGAGTTAGTACTGATCTGGCAGAGGCGCAGATGTCCAACACTGTGCTCCCTCTGGTTTGTCTGATGAGGGATCTGATGGACAATGTGTCCTGGGCACTACCCTGATGGGGTTGCTGGGTTCCTCCAGTGCTCTGTATATTTGTGGTTTTGGGCCCTGGAGCATTGGAACCCCCTGTCCATTTATTTGGCAATTGAGCCCAATGCCTTTCTCCATGATATCGTGGATAAACACCTGGTCCTTGTTCATTTTTTGATAATTGAGTACCCTCTATGGTGGTTTGAGAACAGCACTCATTAGCCCAATGTCTCCCTCTATGGCATTGTGGCCAAATACCTGGTATTCTACTCCTTTGATACCTAATATTGTTAAACCCTCCTTCTATGGGCCAATTCCTTTTAAAATGTCCTGTTTCTTCACATTGGTAGCATGTTCTTGGTCTGGCATCTAAAGCCTGTTTTACTGTAGCTGCCACAATTTGCCCTTGTTCATTAATGTATCTGGCAACTAAAGCCTGTTTTACTGCAGCTGCCATGACTTGCTCTTGTTCATTAATATCTCTACATAATTAAATCAATGTGTTTAAATCTTCATTTTTCCATGGTCTAATGATATCTCTGCAACAACGATTCGCTTGCTCATAAGCCAGTTGTTTTAGTAATGGCATTGCTTGTTCTGTATTCCCAAAAACTCTGGTAGCTCTTTGAATAAGCCTATCTACAAATTCAGCATAAGGTTCATTAGCTCCTTGTATTACCTTAGATAATTGACCTTGTAAACCTCCATGTTCTTGTAAAGTCTTCCATGCCTTAATTGCATCTACACCAATTTGTGCACATACACCATGATCATATGCAATTTGCTGCTGCTGATCTTCATAAGGTCCCTTTCCTAACAACATATCTAGATTTCTCTGAGGATAACCAGCTCCTGCATTTCGCCTAGCTGTCTCCTTTCAACATTCCTCATTGGCAACCTTCCATAACATGCATTGTCCTCCATTTAGCACAACATTACACATATTAGCCCAATCCACTGGCTTCATGTTCAAGTTGTTAATGGATTCGACCATGATTACATTGAAGGGTGCTTGAGGACGATAGGTTGTTACAGCCTCTTTTAGCTGCTTCACTGTTTTGAAATTTAAAGCATGGTAAACACGCTGCCCTCCTCCCTCAAATACAGGGCAAGTTAATATTTGAGATCTTGTCTCAGGATCCTAACTATCAACTGCGGGAGTTGGGGGCCTCCCAGCATAAGAAAGTGGCCTTGTTAGTTGGACACTTATGTCATCTGGTGATAGAAAGGTGTTAGTAGCAGTCTCCTGTTGTAAATTTCCCCTGATGTTTTTTACTGTTTTACACTTTCTTTCTCTGTCTAACTAGCTTTAGAGGCCTTCTCTTTTACTTGAATTTTTTCCTCTGTCTGACTAGCTCGAGAGACCTTCTCTTTTACTTGAATTTTTTCTTCTGTCTGACTAACTTGAGACACCTTCTGTTTTACTTGAATCAATATGTCTTCTTCTTCCTCTACCATTGACTGAACTGAAGGCTTTGAACTAAGCAAACAAGATATGAATGTCCACAATGGCAATGTGCCAACTGGCAGAATCCCTGGGCTTTTCTTTCAATTCTTTTTAAATCTGCACCATGATGGTTCCATTGTGATATATTTAACAACTCCTCCTTAAAAAGCCATGGTCTACATTTTTGTATTGTATCAACAATTGCCATGACTGCTCTTGATTTTACTGGGATGCCTCCTTCCTCTAACAATTTACTTAACACTTTTTTGGTTTGTTTTTTACTAATTTTTGATCCCATATTTCTACTATAATACAAACCAACAAGATAACACCAAACAAAAAAAGAGATAGAACGAAATAAAAATGGAACAACAAAAAATTATTATAGCCTTTCTCCCTATCTGTTCCTCAGACACAAATAGTTTTTCCTCAGATGTGAGCAGTTTTTCTTCCATCTCACTCATCTCCAGGGACAGCCAACTTAAAACAAAAGAGGAATCATAAAATGGCTACCCATCCTCTCGCCCTGCCCTCAAGAGCGAGCAGTTTACCTTATCAGTTACCCTCAGTCGCTCCCCATATGAGCCACCAAATGCCGCTGTCTGGCTGGGCACAATCAGAATCCACTTGTCAAAAGAAACTAACTTTATTTTTAGAACCACACACGCCAAGCAAAACAGCCTCTCAGGAAAAATCCTCAGAACCCCAACTCCCAACACAAGCTTCCCAAAAGCCTCTCCCTCCCACACAAGCCTCTATCCACTTCTCACAATCCTCCTGCTCTTGAGGCAGATTGGCTGGGTCACGTGGGCAGAGCCAAAAAAGTCCCCCAATGAGCAGCTCCATGGTCTGAATGGGCAGGGAAACAGCCCAATAAGCATCACCGCAGAGGAGCCAATCAGCTAGATGTTGCTGGGGCTGCTGTGAGCCAATCATAAGCTGGAAGTCTGAAAGGCGGGGAAACATCTCAATGAGCATCTCCAATGAGCATCACCACAGAGGAGACAATGAGCTA
Organism: Callospermophilus lateralis; assembly: GCF_048772815.1. NCBI lineage: Eukaryota > Metazoa > Chordata > Mammalia > Rodentia > Sciuridae > Callospermophilus > Callospermophilus lateralis. The sequence goes on along the minus strand of NW_027514437.1, from coordinate 915,622 downwards.
GAAGTTGCTAAGGCCGCTGTGAGCCAATCATCAGTCTGCAGCTGAAAGTTTGCTGGCACCTGGAAGTTTGCTGTGGCCCCTTCGGCTGTGACTATCAACAGGATACGTATGCACCATTCACTGAAGTTAGTTTTCAGTAATAGAAAACAAATATGAATTTCAGGTGGATGAATATTTCTGAAAATAATCTTGTGAAAAGTTGATTATAAATCCACATACTTGAACATGAATGAATTTAGGGAGTGTAAATAAGACACATATATTTCATATTTTGAAAAATCTGGAGAGTGTGTATGTGTGTATACACACACACACACACACACACAAATTTTAAAATGTAGCAACATATATGCCAATCGAAATTCACCATGAAATATACATCATTCACAGATATAAAAATATTCAATTTACTTAACAGGGATTTATGTATAATGTTGTTCTCCTAGGAAGCTCAGCCATAGGTTCAATTTTCAGTTCCAACAGCATCTAGGAGGAGTGATCTCTTCTCAAAATTTGTATCTGCCAAATCAGCTACCGCACAAAAATATACACGTGATAAAAGGTAGGATTCTTTATGTGCATATAAAATAGATGTGCTGAATAGGATACAGAGAAAGGGAGACAGGAATTCACATATTTGTTAACTTTAAAAACACATGGAGGACTATTTCAATTAAAAATTGACTAGAATTATAACACCTACTTGCAAAAGGCAAGTCCAAATATATACCATGCCTTCTCTGAACAGCTTCTATTTCTTTTCTGTTAGGATTCTTTTTCTCCATCATATTAGGATTAGTAGTCAGATTCTAGTACAGTATGGGTTAGTGTCAGGGATTCAGTATTTCAAATGGAAAATAGGAAAATGAATCCAATGTGTATGCAAACATATGCTAAACAAAAATCTTTCCACTCTCATCCAGAAAAATGCCTTGACATTACCTTCGCCCCAAGTAAGACACAATTAGAGGAGAAGAATTAGAAAATCTGTTAATACATATCTGGAATGGAAAATGCTCAGGAGTTCACAACCTTGAAGGTGGTAGAGGAGTTTCCAAAAGTAAGGGAAAGGGTAAACACTCCAGAAACATGGAGCTCTGCTTGCCTAAAGACTTCTTGAGAAACTGCCTCTGAGGTTGGGCACTTGAAATATACGTTGTTGTCAGAAGCTTTAGCTTTCTTTGTAGTGAGACCATCAAAGCTGGGTCTTCATCTATGTGACCTGAAGGATGTTGTTTCTTATTTTCCTAATGAACATGTGGCAGCAGTTCTGAATTCTCTCTTTGTAGGTAAACTGTGGCAACTTGGGGCTAAGTGTCTCCCTGTTTGGACTGTGAACCCAGTTGGTAATCCTCCAGTTTTCGTGGTGTTTCTTGCTGCTGCACTTGGAGTTTGGTATTTGCTTCTTGAAATACAAGGATTTCAACTGGGGCACAGTGCTGGAGGGATTTCTGTCACATGTGGTGTGTCAGGGTCTGCATATAAATGCACCAACCAGGCTTCTATCGCACATGCTTGCCCCCTTGACCATAGCAACTTGATTCTGAACATTGCCCTGAAAAATCTCCATATAACAAGATGCCTTTACATATAAGGGTCTGCTGGCTGCAGCATGTCAGTCACAAGCCATTTGGAAGCCAATTTCAGATCCACATGGCCCCAACACAGATGTTTTATCACACACCTGCACATCACTGCTCTAGGCCCCAACTCAGCAGTCTCCAAATTACTGGCATCTCTGTTCTACACCATTCTCATGAAACCAAGTCAATCAAGGCACTGTCTTGTACACTCATGATCAACAGCATAAGATCCAAAGTTACTCCAGTGCCATCTGGTCATGGGAATTTAAAAAATGTCATGGTACTTATCTAGCCATTTTTAAAGGATGAAGTTGGAGGCACTGTGGGTTTAAATTTATTCAGGAACCATTAAATGTTGAGGAAGTTTATTTCAATGAAAGTTCTGGAGAACTCTCAGAGGAAAGTCTTCCCAAAGAGTGACCAAAAAGTCACATGAAGCCAGGCCCATTGAGGTCTACAATATGAGGTCCATGTGAGTTTTGACTCTCAACTATTGCTGCCAAGTCTTTCAGAATGAAATCATGTGATATCCTGCCTGAGATTCCCAGTGTTCTGTGGAAAGCTACCCTGGTCCAAGATCTCAGTTTCCAAGAGCGACTCTCATGCATGGCCTCCTAAAACCCCAACACAATTCATGGCAATACTTCTCTGACGTCAGTTCTAGACCTCAGTCTCTAATGGTATCACACCAGAGTTCAAGCCCAGGTGGACCCAGTCATCACTTCCAACCACCACACAAATAAACACAATTAAAACCAAAACACTCCCACAAGGCCCTCATCCTCTTCCATATAGACACTAATCATAACCTCTTGCTGGAGTTTTCCATGAGGGGCGCAGCCCAAGACAGTGTTCAAAAGAGCTCCCTTGCCACTTATTTTCCTAAAGTCAGCGTGGTTTTTTACCATTTTTGTTTTGGATACACACATGGAATCTTTCTTTAGATCCATGAGGTGCTGAGAATCTAAGCCACAGCATCACACAGGGCCAAGAGGCTGAATCAGACACATCCTTATCCTAAGCAATTAAACAAAGAGCGACAGGTGATGCGCATGCATTTCCATTTGAAAACAGTTTTCATCAGTCTTCCCAAATGGTTGGACTGAGGCAAAGACCTCCTGACATTCAGGTCAACAGAACAATAGGTAAGCAAAAGGCCAAAAGAAGGGTTTTTCCACTGAGACATTACTGGTCTCACTGATATCTGTGTTTTCTGAGATGCTCCCATTTCCTTCAGCTATCCAGTACATGGCCATGTCACAGAGCTTGGAGGGGTACATATCTTGGACACAAATCCATAAGACTATTTTGGAGAGTGGCCAGAATTTAGGAAGAAAACATGAACTTAGGAATTTAGTAGGTGTTGCACATCTATAAGACAAGCCACAGTCCATTAATAAATCGGGCAGGATGAATGCTGGTAAGCTTCCTAATAGACAGGACACATCCTTGATGCATTCTCTTTTCTAATGTCTTCAACCATGGACACAGTGGAATACATAGATAAAGAAACACTCACCTTGTCAAACGACCTACTATAAAGAGTCCACATCAAAAAAAAACCCGCCTTTTCCACCTATTCTCAGAAGATGAGACAGAACCAAAAACTCACACCCACACCCACAAAGGCACCTCCTTTCCCCAAGTAGGTCTGTGACTATACAGTGTGTCCTCTGAATGGTGGGCCATACTATGTTACCCCAAAATGGCCTGTCTTGTCTCAGATCTGTTTTCTTTGGCCAACTCTGTGAAGTTGTGAGGATCCATTGGTGAGCCACTTTCTGCTTTCTCAGGAAGGGCCCCTCTTCAGAGCTTTTCTGGCATTTGGCCATCCTCACATCAGTAGGTACCAAGAAAGACTGACTCTGTCCTTGGTAAATCCAAACAAGTGAGACCACTGGGACTGGTACTGGGACTGGCTCTGTGTGCCTGGTTTCCTGGATCCCAAGTTCAGAGATTCCATCACCAAGAAAGTGAGGTAGGTCACTTCCTTCAGGAACTGAATGAGGTCACAGCCTTGGCAACCACTTTGTCCTAACAGATGCTTCCAAGGGTCCCATGAGATGGAGGCTGCACCTACTTCCTCTGACATTTTCATAAGTTAGAATGGTATATCAACCATAAGTACTGGGGAACAGCTCTCCACAGAGGCTTGGTTTGGTCCATCTTCTCTACATTAAGAAGAGAGATTCTGATTAAGACACAACCCTTTATCCTGACCATGTTTTTTTGCCATGGAAGATGACTTTTGCCCTCTCAGGTCGTTCATAGCATCCTACACATTCTCCAGGGATTATTTCTACATGGACCTTTGAGGTTCTCAGCAGGTGGAAGATCCATACATTCCTGTATTGTAATACCAACTCTGTCTCTGCTCTTCTGAAAAGTTAGATTGAGGAACAGTGTATGGTTAGGATTAATAACATGTTCAATATGGGTTAGGAATCATTCTGCTTGATGAACAATGTTATTGGAAACCTGCGATATTTACATGAAAATATAGGTGAAATATAAGTATTGAAATATAAATCTAGGTAAGATTTGAATCCTAGAAGGGAATTTGGCCTTTGAGTGGGATACTTAGCTTTGAATTATGTTCTGCACATATGTCTCAGATAAATTGATATGCAATGGCATAGATCCTTGTACCTTCGATGATTGAATGTAGAAGAGAACATCCAGTTAAAAAAGGGATTTTTGCTAGGATTAGGAATATAGTCGGTAGGATTACGAAGAAGATTGAGTATAGAATTTGGACCAAAAGTTCTTTAGCAATAGGGTTTCTGGTAGAGATTGAATATAAATGTCAGCACATGTGAAGAGTCAGTCACAATGATGAACTGGGGAAAAAAGTAGGAAAGCAGATGTGAATAGAGAGTAGGAAATCAGGCAAATTATAAAATGAGTGAGAGGTTTAGACAGTTTCAACAGGGTGAGATTGAAAATGTAGTCTTAGGAAGAAACACATATGTAATCACCAATAGGATTGACATTTGAGAGCATTAGGCAACCTGGACATGGATGTTTTTAGTAATCCATGTTCACTTTCCATTTAGGCTTTGGGACAGTCATAAGTGTGACCTTTGCATTTTGTGTCCAGAATATTACTGTGATAAAATGTATATGTAGATCAGTTGACATGCATATTTTTTCCACCATTTCTGGGAGCAATATTTTGAAGATATAGAAATTATTGTTGGGAGTACACAGAGGTGTACCATGTGTCTATCAATATATAGACAATGCATGAATAGACCATACTGTGAATAAATGATATAACCGGTTTCACTTTGAATAATGGATTGAATTGATATCTGAAAGTATACAAGAAATCTTATATTGATGTACAATCATTCATTTAAACCAGTTTTACATCTAATGGTAATATTAGTGTTATGTTTTATCATGACGGGTGTGTCAGTTTTGCTTCAAAAGTGATAATGGAAATCGAAAATAATGTGTTTGGAAAGAAGTGTCACAAAAAGAGAAGTCAAGAAACATGGAGGAATACATGTGTTCTGAAGCAAAAGTGATTGAAAGCAAAACAAATGTGTATATATTTGCTAAATTGTGGATGAAATATACATCCTATGATGTGCATTAACTGGAGAAATAGTATTGTACCAGTGTTGAATAAAAATGAACGTCAAAATACACATTATATCACATAGGAATCTTCTTGCATTGATGTTAAACTGGGTCAGTTACTGTATAAATATTAGAATTTTATTTTGGTGTTATAATACAATTTATTTTAGCACTAGCATGCCACAGAATGTAGAAGAAAGAGCAATGGATTTTTAGTTATAACACTAATAATCTAGCATTTAATGATTATTTTGGGGAGTCTAGAATTTACATAAGGCTATGCAACATAATTTTTTGTATTTAACATTCATAAAATCTTGGAATTTTGGTAATATTTCTCCTTTTTTTATTTTTTCAGTTGTGGATAGACCTTCATTTTATTTATTCGTATGTGGTGCTGAGAATATAACCCACTGCCTCACACATGCTAGACAAGCATGTTAACACTGAGTCACAAACCCAGCCCCTCCACTTTTATCTTTTCATCAAACACTCCTCTCCCCCTTCTTTACTCACTTTTTTCCTCATTTTCCCCCTTCTCTCTCTTCCTTTTTCATTTTCCCTCCATAAGTATTTTTCTCTCATAGCATTACAAACAGTACTATGCTATGAAATTTACATTTAAAACTGTTTTTTATAGTCATTCTTTTTTCTTGAGAAAATTTAAAAATTATAACCACCTGATAAATATATTACAATACATTTATTATGCATATGTATCTATATTCATGCATATGTGTTATATATATATATATATATATATATATATATATATATATATATATACATATATATTTAAAAGTACTTTGATTAGCCTGTTAGAAATAATATAGACCAAGTCTTTCTTAATTCTCAAGTCTTCCAGAATTAACATCTTACAGTGAAAATCAAATAAACATATTTAAGTAAACAGGTATCATTCTTATTTATCAATACTGATAATTTAAGGTTTTTATATCACATCTAGCTGTAATATGGCATATTAACTCTTTTGAATTAGAGAATTTTTTTTTGAACAACATATTATTTAAGGACCATATGCACTGACATTTTAAATGGCTTTCTTGTGATTTCACTTTCTATCAATTGCATATTAATTGCCAAATACTTATTTTAGTAATTTTCATATTCATAATTGATATAAAGTCAATTGATTAATTCTTTTTGTAAGGAGTTACTAATTACAGTAGGGACAGTATTAATAATTCTAAATCTTTATAAAAATGGTACAAAAATATTTTCATGCAAAATTATGTATAATTGCGTGCTCTAAATGTTTGATTGTTGATACATATAATAAAGAGCTTTTGATGAGTCTCTTCCCCAGTAAAACAGAAAATGCAAAGATATAGTTGGGTATGTATGTCCAAACAAACATATGGAAAAATACACATTATCATCTAGAAACTATTAAATAAAAGATGAAAAGAACAATCCAACACATTGTACCAACTTGTCAGATGAGGTAGTATTCTGGAAGAATAGCCTAAGTCTAGACCTGGTCCATGTCAAAATATTCACAAAAAAATAAAATATGAAAAATATAGGAAATGCTATGAGTTTTTCTTGAAGGTAAGTGGATTATCCTTTAATCTCAATTATGTGCATTTTTAAAAGCCAGTTTTCTGGTAAAATAAATTTGTGATAGTTACAAGTACACAAAACAAAGTTTCTGCTTAGCAAAATGAATGCATCTCAACTCTTTTTTAGCTGATTTCTTCCCACTCAACTTTAAACCTTTATTTATTTAATTTTTATTGGTTGTTCAAAACATTACAAAGCTCATCCTATATCATCTTTCATACATTTGACTCAATTGGGTTATGAACTCCCAATTTTCCCCAAATACGAGTTGCAGAATCACATCGGTTACACATTCACATTTTTACATAATGTCATATTAGTGACTGTTGTATTCTGCTACATTTCCTATCCCCTACTATCCCCTACTATACCCCCTCCCATCCCCTCCCATCTTCTTTCTCTACCTCATCTGCTGTTGTTCACTTCTCTCCCTTGCCCCACCTTTCCCCAATTTTCCCTACCCCATTGTTTGAAGATGCTATCCTACTTCCATTGCATGCTTTTAGCCCCTTTTTCAAATATAAGAAAGTTGTAATTTTGAGGATTGGTTTCTGTGTCCTCTATTCTGTACCATTGTTCCACCTGCCTATTTTGTTACCAGTACCACGCTGTTTTTGTTACTATTGCTTTTAGTACAGTTTGAACTCTGGTATCACTGTACCTCCAGATTCATATTTTCTGTTTAGAGTTGCTTTTGCTATTCTGGGTCTTTTGTTTTTCCATCTTCTAAGATCTTCTTCTCTCTCTCTCTTTAGGGTTCTGTAGTTTTCAGTATATAAAACTTTCACGTCTTTTGTTAGGTTGATTCCCAAGTATCTTATTTTATTTGAGGATATTGTGAATGGAGTGGTTTTCCTCATTTCCATTTCAGAAGTTGTGTTGCTGACATACAGGAATGCCTTTCATTTATGCGTGTTAATTTTATATTCTGCCACTTTGCTGAATTCATTTATTAACTCTAGCCGTTTCATTGTAGACCCTTTGGGGTCTGTTAAATATATTTTCATGACATCTGCAAATAGCGATAATTTAAATACTTCTTTTCCTAATTTATGCCTTTAATTTTTTTTGTCTGTCTAATTGTTCTGGCTAGTATTTCAAGAACTAAATTGAATAGAAGTGGTGATAGAGGGCATCCCTGTTTTGTTCCAGATTTTAGAGGGAATGCCTTCAGTTTTTCCACATTTAGGATGATGCTAGCCTGAGGTTTAGCATATATAGCTTTTACAATGTTGAGGTAAGTTCCTGTTATCCCTAGTTTTTCTAGTGTTTTGAACATAAAGTGATGCTGAACTTTGTCAAATGTTTTTTCTGCATCTATTGAGATGATCATATGGTTCTTGTCTTTATGTCTATTGATGTGGTGAATGGCATTTATTGATTTCCGTATATTGAACAAGCCTTGAATCCCAGGGATGAATCTTACTTGATCATGGTGCACAATTTTTTTGATATGCTTTTGTATTCGATTCGCCAGGATTTTATTGACAAGTTTTGCATCGAAGTTCATTAGAGATATTGGTCTGTAGTTTTCTTTCTTTGAAGTGTCTTTGTCTGGTTTCGGGATCATTGTGATTTATCCTCATAGAATAAATTTGGAAAAGCTCCTTCTTTTTGTTTTTCTTGAAATAGCTTGAAAAATATTGGTATTAATTCTTCTTTAAAGGTTTTGTAGAACTCCGCTGTATACCCATCCGGTCCATGGCTTCTTTTGGTTGGTAGTTTTTGATGGCTTCTTTCATTTCTTCCTTTGTTATTGGTCTGTTTAAATTGCGTGTGTCTTCCTGACTCAATCTGGGCAGATCTTATGACTTAAAAAATTCATCGATATCTTCACTATCTTCTATTTTATTGGAATATAGTGTTTCAAAATACTTTCTAATTATCTTCTGTATTTCTGTAGTGTCTGTTGTGATATTGCCTGTTTCATCCCGTATGTTAGTAATTTGAGTTCTCTCTCTTCTTCTCTTCATTAGCATGGCTGTGGGCCTGTCAATCTTATTTATTTTTTCAAAGAACCAACTTTTAGTTTTATCAAATTTTTTAATTTTTTTTGTTTCAATTTTGTTGATTCCTGCTCTAAATTTAATTATTTCTTGTCTTCTACTACATTTGCTGTTGTTTTGCTCTTCCTTTTCTAGGTTTTTGAGGTGTAGTGTGAGTTCATTTATTTGTTGATTTTTTTCTTTTTTTGAGGAAAGAACTCCAAGAAATGAACTTCCCTCTTAAACTGCTTTCATTGTGTCCCATCGATTCCGGTATGTTGTGTCTGTATTGTCATTTGTCTCTAAGAATTTTTTTTATCTCCTCCATTATGTCTTCTGTAACCCATTGATCATTCAGTAGCATGTTGTTCATTTTCCATGTGATGTAGGATTTTTCCTTCGTTCTTTCATCATTGATTTCCAGTTTCATTCCATTATTATCAGATATAGTGCATGGTATAATCTCCATGCTTTTATATTTACTAAGAATTGCCCTATGGCATAATATATGGTCTATCTTTGAGTAGGATCCATGTGAAACTGAGAAGAACGTGTATCCACTTGATGATGGCTGATATATTCTATATATGTCGTTTAAGTCTAGGTTACAAATTGTGCTGTTGAGTTTGATAGTTTCTTTATTCAGTTCTTGTCTAGAGAATCTGTCTAATGCCGAGAATGGTGTCTTGAAGTCACCCATAATTATTGTGTTGTAGTCTATTTGGCTATTGAACTTGAGGAGAGTTTGTTTTATGAACATTGCAGCTCCATTGCTTGGTGCATACAAATTCATAATTGTTATGTCTTGTTGGTGGATGGTTTCTTTTAACAGAATATAGTGTCCTTCTTTATCCCTTTTGATTAACTTAGGTTTGAAGTTGATTTTATTCCACATGAGTATGGCCACTCCTTCTTGCTTCTGAGGGCCATGTGAGTGGTATGATTTTTCCCAACCTTTTACCTTCACCCTGTGTATGTCTTTTCCTATCATATGAGTCTCCTTAAGGCAGCATATTGTTGGATTTATTTTTTTTTTGATCCAGGTTACTAGCCCATTCTCTTGATTGGTGAATTTAGGCCATTAACATTTAAGGTTACAATTGAAATATGATTTGTTCTTCCAATCATGTTTATTTATTTATTATGTTTTAGTTTGGCTAGTTTTTACTTTTTTGGTTATTTTCCTCCCCCTTTACTGAGATACCTCCTGCTGTTAGTTTTCGGCACTATTTATCAATTCCTCTTCTTGTAGTATTTTGCTCAAAATGCTTTGCAGTGCTGGTTTTCTGGCTGCGAATTCTTTTAGCTTTTGGTTATTGTGAAAGACTTTAATTTCGTTTTCAAATCTGAACCTTAATTTTGCTGGATACAGTATTCTTGGTTGGAATCCATTATTTTTAAGCATTTGAAATACATTGTTCAAGGATCTTCTCGCTTTCAAAGTCTGTGATGAAAAATCAGTCATTAACCTAATTGGTTTTCCCCTGAATGTAATCTGCCTCCTTTCTCTTATAGTGTTTAATATTCTCTCCTTGTTCTGCATGTTGGCTATCTTCATAATTATATGTCTTGGAGTTTGTCTATTATGATTTTGAATGTTTGGGGTCCTGTAGGCTTCCAGGATTTGACAATCCGATCCATCTTTCATCTCTGGGATGTTTTCTAGAATTATTTTATTTAATATGTTCTCCATTCCTTTGGTTTGAATCTCTATGCCTTCTTCTATCCCAATGACTCTCATTTTTTATGACATCCAATATCTCTTGAATAGATTGCTAGTGGGATTTAAGCCTCTTTTCTGTGTTGATTATATTCTTTTCAAGTTGATAAACTTTGTCTTCATTATCTGATATTCTGACTTCTGCTTGATCTAGTCTATTTGTAATATTCTCGTTTGAGTTTTTAATTTGGTTAATACTTTCCTGCATTTCTAGTATCACTGTTTGATTTCTTTTAAGATCTCTATCTCCTGGTAAAGCTCGTTGTTTGCCATTTGAGTTTGTTTGTTTAATTCATTTTCAAAATATACTTTTATTGCTTGGACTTGCTGCCTCATGTCTTCTCTAATATTCCTTTCCATCTGAGTTAGGTATGCCTTAAGTTCTTTCCCTATCCCTGTTTCTGATGCTTCTAGGTCCTCCTGTAGAATTAAGTTGTCCTGCATTGTTTGTACTCCTTTCTTTCCCTTGTTTTTTCATGATGCTCATGTTACTTTCCAGCTCTATTTGATTGCTGTGTTTCTGTTTTATTCTATAGATTTGTTTCGGTGTTGTGTATCTCTGTTGTCTCTCCTTTGTGTTGGTAGACTATGCCTGCTAAAGTGGATTCCACTTGTAGGGAATTCCGAAGGCCTAGCTCCAGTGACGTCACCCCTCTGCTTTGGCGGGCCCAGGCTCCTTGCCGAAATGTTCAAATACGGGGATGGAACTGGACTGTCTCGAGTTGGTTTCAGCTCTAGGTCACTGGCGGGTGGGCAATCACTAGCCACCCAGTGGCGCAGTCGGTCTCCTGCGCGCCGGTGTTCTCCAGACGCCCAGTCACGCGGACAGCAGGTGGACTGTCACCTGCGCTTCTGTGTTCTCCAGCTTCCCAGTCACAAGAGCCTGGCCTCTAGTCCCCTGGTTTCTCCTGCTAGTCCTGGTTTCTCCTGCTAGACTAGATTTCCCCTGAGTGATGCTTCTCTGCAGTTCAATCTGTATTCTGGGCCTGTCATTTGTTGGGTGTGGAGGGTGTCTATTGGAACCCAGACACTCTATTGTTTTGAGGATCAGTCAGACCGGATCTCCGGTTGCACATTTGGCTCGTTTTTCAGACCCAATTGCCAGATCTCAGTGCTAAAAATCTTTCTTATAAGTTTTGGTGCACCCCCATTTTGCTGTAAGTTCTTAACAAGATAGTTTTTTGTGGTTCTATCTCGTTATTCACCTGTGCAGTGGCGCGTTACACTGGGTGTGATGCACTCTATTCGTGGCCATCAGGCAATGATGAAATATTATGCTTTGTATGCAGCATTTACTGAAGTTAGTTTTCAGTATTAGGAAACAAATATGTATTTCAGGTGAATGAATAATCTGAATTTCTGAGAATAATCTTGTGAAAAGTTGATTATAAATCCACATACGTGAATATGAATGATTTTAGGGAGTGTATAATAAGACACATATATTTCATATTTTGAAAAATCTGGAGAGTGATATATATATATATATATATATATATATATATATATATATATATATACACACACACACAGAAACACACTCACAGACATTAAAAAGTAGCAATATATATGCCAATCGAAATTCAAAATGAAATATATATCCTTCACATATCCAAAAAAAATACATTTTACTGAAAATGGATTTATGTATAATGTTGTTCAACTAGGAGGCTCACCCATAGGTTGAAATTTCAGTTCCAAAATGGTTTAGGAGGAGTGATCTCTTCTCACAATTTGTATCTGCCAAGTCAGCCACCTCAGAAGAAAGTCTGTGTGATACCAGGTAGTATTCTATATGAGCATATAAAAATACATGTGCTGAATAGGTGACAGAGAAAGGGAAGAGGAATTCACATATTTGTTAACGTTAAAAACACATGGAGAAATATTTCAATAAACATTGACTATATTTATAACTCCAACCCCATATAATGCAAAAGGGAAGTCCAAGTATACACCATGCCTTCTCTGAACTGTTAGTATTTCCATTCTGTTAGTGTTACTATTCTCCATCATATTAGGATTAGTAGTCAGAGTCTAGTAGGTTATGGATTAGTGTCAGAGATTCAGTATTTCGAATAGAAAATAGGAAAATAAACCCATTGTGTTTGCAAATATGTGTGATACAAAAATCTTCCCACTCTCATTCAGAACAATGCCTTGACATTACCTTCTACCCTAATAAGACACAATTAGAGGAGAAGAGTTAGAAAATCTGTGAATACATATCAGGAATGGAATATTCTCGGTGTTCACAAGCTTGGAGGTGGTAGAGGAGTTTCCAAAAGTAAGGGACAGGGTAAACACTCCACAAACATGGAGCTCTGCAGGCCTAAAGACATATTGAGAAACTGCCTCTGAGTTTGGGCACTTAAAATGTATGTTGTGGTCCGAAGCTTTAGCTTTCTCTATAGTGAGAGCATCAAAACTGGTCTGCATCTATGTGACCTGGGGGACATGGTATCTTATTTTCCAATGAACATGAGGCAGCAGTGCTGAATACTCACTTTGTAGGTAAACTGTGGCAACTGGAGTCTAAGGGTCTCTCTGTGTGGACTGTGAAGCTAATTGATCATGCTCTACTTTTCTTAGTAGAGCACTGGGATTTTGTTATTTGCTTCACAAATACAAGGAGTTCAACTTGGTCAGAGTGCTGGAGGGAGTTCTGTCACATGTGGTGCCTCAGGGTCTGCAGGAGAATGCACCAGTCAGGCTTCTATTTCACATAGTTTGCCCCCTTGACCATAGCATCCTGAATCTGAACATTGCCCTAAAACCTCTCCATATAACAAGATGCCTTTACATATAAGGGTCTGCTTGCTGCACCATGTCAGTTACAAGCCATTTGGAAGCCAATGGCAGATCTACATGGCCCCAACACAGATGTTTTATCACACACCTGCCCACCACTGTTCTAGGCCCACTACTCAGCAGGCTCCAACTTACTGGCATCTCTGTTCTACACCATTTTTAAGAAACGCAGTCAATCAAGGCACTGTCTGGTATACTCATGATCAGCAACTGGACATCAAAAAGTTCTCCAGTGCCACCTGGTCATGAAAATTTCAAAAATTCCATGGTATTTCTCTAGCCATTTTTCAAGGATGAAGTTGGAGGCACTATGATTTTCAATTCACTCAGGAACCATTAAATGTTGAGGAAGCTCATTTCAATGAAAGCTCTGGAGAACACTCACAGGCAAGGCTTCCCAAAGGGTCGCCAAAAGGTCACATGAAGCCAGGCCCATTGAGGTCTGCAATGTGAGATCATGTGTGTTTTGCCTCTCAACTATGGCTGCCAAGTCTTTCAGAATAAAATCATGTGATATTCTGGCTGAGATTCCTCGTGCCTTGTGGAAAGCCTTTCTGGGCACAGATCTCAGTTTCAAAGGGCGACTGTCATTCATGGCCTCCTAAAATCCCAACACAACTCATGGCAATAATTCTCTGAGGTCAGTTCCAGAACTCAGTCTCTAAGGGGAATCACACCAGAGTTCAAGATCAGGTGGAGCCAGTCATCTTTTTCAACCGCCACACAAACTTCCAAAATTAAAACCCAAACACTCCCACAAGGCCCTCATCTTCTTCCATATAGATACTCATTATAAACTCTGGCTGGAGGTTTCCATGAGGGATGCAGAACAAGACAGTGTCCAAAGTTAGCTCCCTTGCCCCTCATGTGCCTAAAGTCGGGGTGGCCTGAACACCTTCCTGTGAACCTGGAGTGATCAAATAGTGTGCCGTTAATACTGCTCAGCTTCTCCAATTTGAGGACGACTGACTGTGGGGTTTAGATTCTTTATGTGAATTGGAAGCATGAGAAAATGCAAGCACCTTTGGGCTTGCCTCTCCTTGGCTTTGAAGAATGCATTTGACCCAAAGAATCCCTCTTCTCACTTGATGGAGGTCTGGAACCTTACAGAGGAAGGCAAGAGACTTCATCCGCAATGACTGCTCTTTTGATCATTTTGGTTTTGGATGAACACATGGGATCCATCAGGTGCTGAGAATCTAACCACAGACTCACACAGGGCCAAGAGGCTGTTTCAGACAAATCCATTTCCAAAGCAATTAAGCAAAGAGCTACAGGTGATGTCCATTCATTTCAATTTGAAAACTTTTTTCTTCAGGCTTCACAAAGAATTGGCCTTTGGTAAATACCTTCCTGATATTCAGGGCAACAGAACAATAGGTAAGCAAAAAGCCCAAATCAGGGTTTCTCCACTGAGACTTTCCTGGTCACACTAGCTACCCACTACATGGCCATATAACAGAGCTTTTAGGTGGTAAATATCTTGGACACAAAACCATGAAGCTATTCTGCAGAGTGTCCAGAATTCAGAAAGAAAACAGAAACTTATGAAGATATCAGGTGTTGCCCTTTGATAACAAAAGCCACAGTCCATTTATAAATTGGGCAAGATGAATGCTGGGAAGCTTTCTACTAGACAGGACACATCCTTTGATGCATTCTTATTTCTAATGTCTACAACCACGGACACAGTGGGATACACAGACATAGAAGCACTCGCATTGCAAAACGACTAACTAGAAACAGTCCACGCCAATCCAAACAAACAGTCTTTCCTACCTATTCTCAGAACATGAGACAAGACCATGAACATACACCCACACCCACAAAGGCACCACCTTTGCTCCAAGTAGTTCTGTGATTACCCAGAGTGTCCTCTGAATGGTGGGCCATACTATATTCCCCCCAAATGGCCTGTCCTGTCTCAAATCTGGTCTCCTTGACCAATTCTGTGAAGTTGTCATTAGCCATGGGTGAGCCACTACCTGCTTTCTCAGGAAAGGCCCCTCTTCAGAGCTTTTCTGGCATTTGAACATCCTCACATCTGTAGGCACTAAGAAAGACTGACTCTGTCCTTGGTAAATTGAAGCAAGTGAGACCACTGGGCCTGGGACTGCGACTGGCTCTGGGTGCCATTCTTCCTGGATCCCAAGTTCAGAGAGTTCCATCACAAAGGAAGTGAGGTGAGGTCACTTCCTTCAGAAACTGAATGAGGTCACTGCTTTGGCAACAACTTTGTCCAAATAGTTACTTCTAAGGGCCCATGAGATGGAGGCTGTTCCTACTTCCTGTAACACTTTCAAAAGTTACAATGGTATATCAACCATAGGCACCTAGGAACACCTCTTCAC